>NW_007578524.1:183408-254658 GCF_000690725.1 Stegastes partitus | reverse complement strand
ATATGTCTGTAAGCTGTTAGAAAATAAGCAGCTGGTTTTCTCTACCCCTGATACAACTAACTGCTGACCACGTGTAAGGATGTGGGTTTTTTTTTTTATTGTTTGTCCAGAAAAATCACCCTAGTTTGGTTTTGAGGGATAACAAAGAATGTCCCATCCTGTTTTAGAGAGCTGTTAACCTATCAATAAGAAATGCCAGGACAGCTGGCTTTCTAACAAGAGCTTCTGAATCACATTCTCGAGCTTGAGTGCTGTGCTATAGAATTTTCCACAATGGCAGAAATATAACAGGAATATCGTTTTTAAAAAATGACATGAAAAATGATTAAAGGCATCAGATATTAACTGCAAAACCCTCATATCAGTGTAACCCTAGTGTACATCTGACGTGTCTCGCTAATCCTAAACCTGACAGATATGACACCAGTGGTCCCCCTGCCAGGAAAGGCTAAAACACAGGCCAAAACAGGAAACCCCAACACACACACACACACACACACACACACACACACACACACACACACACACACACAACCACACACCCTCCCAGTGAACAACTGACAGGCTGGCTGGCCAGTGGTGGCTCCATGGAGGATTTCTTTTGTATGTGTGTGTTATGGTGGACTGGAGGTTCCAGCTGGCCTGTCATGGGACTCCCAATCGCGTGTGAATGGTACTCAGAGGGAGCTGTGGCTAACAGGTCCAACACTGCAACACTCAACAGGCTGAAAGGTCGCCTGGGGTGAGCTTAGTTGGGCAAAACCAGGAATGCTGTTTTTTAGACCACACAGACATATGAATTCTGGTGTATTTAAAAAAAAATTACCCAATATGTGCCTGTGTTTAGGTAGAAAAAAATGTATATTGTTGGTATTTTCTGGCATTTATAGGAGGTTTTTATTTGGAAGATAAATTGAGAAATATCCTCCAGTAATCCTCCACGTTTTACTTGCTTTGTCATTTTTTGGACATGTACTCTCTGACATTCATCACTAAACACATCTGAAACACACACTCTTCTAGAATATATATAAACAAACCAAAACTAAGATTAAATATTATAATTTCCTGCTTTCCTTGTGGACCAGTCACTGAGGTGGTAAAAAAAAAAAAAAAAAAGTGTTACCTTTTATTGTGATGTGATGACAAAACAAAACTGTTCTTTAAAAAATATTTGACTCATACCAAGTTCACGCTGACTTTACACAAGGAACAAAATGACAGAAAACAATGTCATGAATCACATTATTGATCAAACACGACTGAAAACAACATTTAAATACACATTATTTTAGATTAACTTGTGCACCACAATCTGTCAAAGCAAATCTTCAGTGCAGCTACCAACCAGTGCAGAACCTCCAACTGTTTCCTGTGCTGAAACCAGAGGACCAACTCGACAACACACACACACACCATCTCCACCTCCCGTCATTTAGTTAACCTTGACCAACTAACCAGCCACACATAAACAGCTCACACCCTCCTATCCTGACTCGCACATTTTGTGGAGTGAGACCACACTTCCACCCAATAACCCCTGGTGTGAACTTAATTGTGTATACTCAGGTATTGAGTTTCGGACCGTGCCTGGGTCTCACAGCGCTCAAAGAGAAACAGACTCTGTGAGCTTGACAATGAGTGAGAGAGCGATAGAGTAAAAGAAAGAGAGAGAGACACAGACCACCCAACGGCTGCGAAGAAAAACAAAGCTGGGTGGAGAGCAAAGTCAGCTTCGATCGCTTTAGAAGCAGGACAGTTGAAAGTTGTTGTGCGGTAGCAGTTTGTCAAGGGTGAGAGAAGCAGAGAAAAGGAGAAAGAGGACGAATGACCAAGTCTGTTATAAGCAGTATTTAACCCAAAGAGAATATACTGAATTTACCGCTTCGATTAGATACAACCTCTCGTCTTAGATTCAAATTCACTTCGAGTCTGTCTTTGCGTAGTCATATTTTGTCTTTATGTGGCTGAAAATGTGCCAGTCTTGAGCTAATTTCCGTTGCAGTGAAGAGGCTGGACGCACACGTGAGCAGATCACTCAGAGTTCTGCTGGTTTTTATTTTACACATTTATTCCTCTTTCACTTATAATTCATTGCTCATAATTTCCTACTTCATAACAGAAGTTATAAATTCAAACAAGCCCTTTTAATGAAACCAAATATCTTTTATATTCTGTGACATTAAATAAACATGGCTGCTTTGGCAGTCTAGATAATACAATACAATTTTACCCACCATATCAGATTAATTAATTGCTTTAATTACTTTATCAGACAGAATACAACATAAGGATTGGAAACCACTCCACTGGAGGTTTCAAGAATGGGGGCACGGCCAGGTCTGAATCACTGCATCAATTGGAGAAGCACGAGGAGGGATGTAAAGTGATAAACACTTTCACCTTTGCGTAGAACAACCATTCATGTGCCCTTGAGCGAGGTGCTTAACCTTTAAGTGTATGAATTTAAGACACAAAGCAGGAAGATACAATGCACACACAACATTTTTCTCAAAGCAAATGTACTTAACATAAAGTGTGCTCTGAGATTCAACGAAAACAGTTTTGTTTTTTTGTTGACATTTTAAGATATAAAGCAATTAACATTTAGAATAGAGCAAACTGTAATATGTGTAGCAATGTGTATGTGGTTCTAGTGCTGGCCACTAGGGGGACAAGGACATGCACAGAGTCTGGTCTGAGAGTTGGAGGCTGCATTTATTTCATCGGAGACGCACTCAGTCAGCGATTGGTGAGCATGTGTGTGTGAAAGAGAGAGAGAAAGGAACCTCTGCTCAGCCCTCTAACTAGTTTTGTTTTGCAAAATCATTTTATTAAATGTATTTACTAATCAAAGTATTAAAAATCTATTGATTATAGATAACTCTAGGTAGTTCACCTGGTGAAGAAACATATTTTAAATCATAATTTAATAATTGCAAAGCACCAAATGATATGTTAAAAAAAAACTTTCAGAAATGATATTTATAGTATGTATTATTTACCAATATAAAATTCAAATGAAAATGATCTTAAGATGACTACATGAACTCACATCAATAAAATGTGGAAATTGAAAGTTGTTTTAAAACAAAAAATGCAATAACATTTTAGCTCACTTTTATGTTTGCCGTCAGGTTCAACTGTATTGAACATAATGTTTACTGCACATTTTTTGATGAATGGCTTCTTTCTTAATATTTAGAAAGACAAAATGTTTAAAGTACAAAGACCTTGACTAACTGTCTTTTTCTAGTTATTTATTTAGGCAAAAACAGAAGAGAATCCCAAAAAATATACTGTCCAGGGTATGATGCCAGATACTAGGTATAAGTGCCAAGCAGCAGGTTTAATGTGAGTAAGTTTGTGCAAATACTGAAAGAATAGTGTGTGTGATATAACACATTTTACCAAATCATAACGATTCCCAGGTAGTTTGACACTTGGCTTCTACCAGTTTCCTTGTCTGGTGAGTGCTACTTCCATGCTTGATAAAACAATGTGTTTACCAGTGCAACAGCTTGCTTAGTGATGTGTTTTTGGACAACAACTGAATCGTACAGCACAAAAACAAAGGCTAAACCAGGCCTTCACAGAAAATACTAGGTGGCAGTAACAATTCATTGTTGCTTTTTGCTGTTTTACCACGATTTATTGACAGGAAGAAAAAAAAAAAAAAATGAAAATGACCAAAGTTGTTGTCACACTGATTTGAATCAAACTAAACTGTACTAACTCAGTGAGAAGACAGACTTGTTGAATAGGCTAACCCACTAGAGTAATTGTTCAAGCCTTGCTGTCTGTTTTTGTCCAAAAGTCAAAGGTCAAATTCCACTGAACTTCTAAACTTCAGTGTCCCAGAGTGACTGATACGCCACGCTGTGTGTACTGTATGTGTGCGTAAGAAGTTAGTTACCTCTCTATCCGGATGAGTGCCTTTCGAGGTTTGGCTCAGGGGATTTTCTAGTCTCTCTGGAACACAAGGAATGGACAGCTGACCTGCAGACAGACAGACAGACACACACACACATACAGAGTTAGGTCGGTCAACAGTGTGCAGCTGAAAACTAACTGAATACACACATGCACACACCCCGACACGTGCTTGGAGCATGTAAGAGAACAGGAATATCTCAAAGTCCTACTGCAATGTACAGGAACACATAAAAGATCAGAAGTCACATATTTACATTTGAAATAAATTTACAATGACAAGATTGCATGCTTATTTTTTTTCCTTAAAAGCCATAAAATCATGGATGTGATTTTTCTATATCATACACTCGATATGAAAAAGATTTATCTATTTAACCTTTGTGTGATTCTTATACACTATATTATCAGATACTAAAGAATTGTGTTAAAAAGATGTCCCTTTAACAACTTCTGTAGGAGACATTTTGATCAATAGGAACTTCAAAATATGTATGTGGTATTGCTTACATCAAATGGCAGAAAAACTGAGCAAAGCTATTTTAATAACAAGGAAATAAAGGGGTCCATGTGAACTCTCAGTCAAGTTAAACAGAATCAAAATGATCCGAGGATTTCTTCCATCTGTGTGACCTGTAAGATGCACTGATCTCAACCAATTACAGAAGGAAACAAGACAGAATTACAAAGGATGGCCCAAAGGTGGAGGATTATAAATTGGAGCCAATTAGAGCAGAAAACGGAAAAAGCAAGACAAGCATGGCTAATGATACCATATTCATCAACGTCTGACACTCATTTTACATTACAGGCACTTAGCTCATGCTCTCATTTGGACTGCCTTGCAAGGAGGAGAATGATGAGAAGGCACGATAGGTATTGTTTAAGGACACATCAAAAGGTCACATGGCTGCTGACGGACACTGGCACTTCTGCTTGAATCAAACAGGACAACATCTGTCATCACGATGCCACCTTGACGTCACCAGCTGAATAAAAAGCACCGCATGCATTTGCACCGTTGAGATGCCAATTTGCAAAATTCAGCTTTGGTGCATCATCTTATATTTCGGCTCATCCACTGGACAAACCACAAACTACTAATACAACCATGAAACAAATGGTATTTCAATTTTACCAACACTTAGTAGTAGTAAGTAATTCCATGACATTTATTCACAGCAGACACTGATGTACAAATGACTGATGATTTCAACCATTTGTATGTGATATCTGAGACTATGGGGTGCAAACTTTTATGTAAATTACAACAGATGCATTCAAAGAGTCAATCAAACCATTCCTGATTGACAAGCTAGCGCACGTCCTGATCTGCCTGCCACAGCACGGTAACGTCAACAACATTAGATCCATTTGCTTTGATTGGATTGATTGTTTTCTAACCAGGGCAATCATCTACTAGAGCAACATCAGACCCACAGAAATTAGTTTATAATTCTGAGGTAAGGACTAAACGTGGGCTATATTTTACTCGTCATGTAGGAGAAACTCGGCCTTTACATTATTCATGTCCACAGCAGTCCGACAATCTGTATGTTAAACGTGGAAGTTACACACAGATATATGGACGCAATCTTGGTAGGTTTATCATTGTCACGAACCCATCCGCCCCATCTGACTGTCTACCTGTCTGTCTCCCTCCTCTAGTTCAGGGCCTGTCATGGCTGCTCTCCAATAGGTCCCCCTGTGTCTGGATTAATCTCCCCGGTTGACTACTGATCTGAAGGTGGGACGGCCACCATCCACCAACAGCAAAACCAATTTCACTGTGTCACCGCGTGACACTCCCGCCCACCGTCCCCGCTAACACCAACGCATGCACGCACATTACAAAATATCTTCATCTGTCTCTGTCTCATCTACATGGAAGAGGGCAGGAGGGCGGGTGACTAGTCCGAAGGAGAAAGGTCAGCGCGCCGAAGGAGTTCATCATTCTGAGGTGTCAGAGCTGCTCTTTAGCACAGCATATGAAGGGGAGAGGAAGGAGGACAGGATGAGAGGCAGGGAGTAACAGAGAAAGGGGGCAGAGGGGGGTGGAGGGAGGCGGCGGTCTGTTTTATGTTAATCTGGTTATTGGTTACCAGCCAAAGGTTTGTCATGGCCCACAGAGTTGGCTGCAATCCACTGACTGCAAACCAGCCATCATACTGTTTGTGTTTCATAATCGTGTGTTGTCTTTGATTGTATCCTAATTACGAGAAAACGACACACACACACACACACACAAATACACACACAAACACACACTTGCATCTTACTCAAGCTACGAATGGTCATTTGGTGGCTAAAAACACCAGAGGGTTTATTGAAACACCAGAAGCTGGTAGTCAAACACGCATAAGCTCACATTTAGTCATTCAGAACTGATCACACAATGCATCCACTACGCTTGCTGGCGTCTGGCATGAGGTAAACAGCTTTTAATAGCATCAAACCCACTGCAGTTTGTTTGGGACCATCTGTCCAGTCTATTGTGTTTCCCTGTTATGGCTCTTTGGAAGCCCGTCAGGAGACAGCTGATGTATGGGCTCTTACAAAGGTCCCAGCCAGGCCCTCGGGATCCTGCCACACTGTGTATTATCTGTTTCTTTTCTGTCTGGCTTGTCTCTTTTTTTTGCTTCATAAAGTATTTTTTGGATCATGGTGAGGCAATTTGGGTAATTTTGCATCTTGTAATCGGGCACTTTACCACAGGTAGGAGTAATGGAACAGGAATATGTGTGTGTCTGTTGTTGCTAAGGCATGGAAATGCAATAAACACGATTTTGCTTTTGGATGCCAAGCAAGGGTGATTTTTTTTTGTGCAAAAAAAGGTTTCATCCTGGTCTCTTTAAAAATATATATATTTCAGAAGCCTTTAACAGATATTGGATGATACAGTAAAAACATATTCTGCACTACAAAAGATAGCCCAGAGTTCACAAGTGCAATAAAGATTTAGTTTAAGACCGACACATGATACCGTGAGTGCAGTTAGAACCCCATAGAAAGAGATCTTCTGCAACACACTGGTGAGCTACATTGTGCATATAGTCTGAGCACCACCTCTGCGTCATAATTTGCAATTCTGTATACACAAATACCAACATGAATATAAGGTGTTTTGCTGAAAGGTTGCATTGGAGGTGATGGGGTGGAGATGAGGGGGTGAACGCTGGGTTCAGGAAGTTTTCACTCCTTTCTTCCCAGCGTGCCCCTGGCCTCTCCAACTTCCAGTCAAACGCTGAAAAAAGCCAGATGCAGGCAGGATAATCACCACCTAATAAGAAGCTATATTGAAAGCAGGTTGGCGGTCATACACTACAAGCTTGAAAGGTGTGTGTGCGCACATACACACTGACACATCCATAGGCACTTGAACGCAAACGAACACGTATAGTTGGAGCAGGTATAATTATGGTGCACGATGACAAACTTCAGAGAGGACAGATCACTCACATTTTGTACACATATGGACAAGCATGTGTACAAAAACCAACACACACACACATACAAATACACAGACGCCCACACCAGACACAGATCCTTTTTTTTTTTCTTCTTCTGACTTCAGTCTTCTACCACCATCCAGGAAAAATGTTAGCATATGGCAAAAATATCAATAATCTCATGATAATATATCAATTATCTATTCAGAAACAGAGCACGGAATCCTCTGGGGTTTTGTGTATGTTAGTGACTGTTTTTATGTGACCCTTCCCCAACCATGAAAGGATATGAGGCTAAGCAAAGCAGCCAAAAACGACAATAAAAAAAAACACTTTTTGATGATGAAGTGTCTACAGAGGATTCACAAACTCTGATGTTTCCAAATCTTGTATCGCAGCGTAATCTTTCACATGACAGTTTTTACGTGACGTGATGATTTTTTTAAATTCATTGTTTGATCCCCAAAAAGTATGAAAAGCAGATCTTTCATTCCCTTGTTATTTACAACAACTTTAAACGAAGACTAGAAAGCACATTGGCAGTGCGAAAACCTCACACACCCCAAACCATATGAAAAAAATCTTTTAACAACCAGTGTTATATTTCGTCAAAAACAGATCAATATCAACCAGTGTTGATGGACTCCAGCCCAAAATGAAATCAGCACGATTTAATAAATATGATGGTGTGGTGTATGGCTCCACAGTTATTACAGCAGCTTTCTCCTATGTGGACGTGCGTGATTACTGGACATTCAAAGGCTGATTCAGTGGCTAATTCGTCAATTACTATCATTTTTGCAACCTTTTGTGTTGTTTCAGGTCTTTAAATTAGCAGTCCATTTACTAACACTGACTAAGAGCACAGGTACAAATTTCTACAAGATCTGTAAAGTTTAGCTGTGACAACTGGTGCTGCTGCAGAACAAGCAGTGCTGCACTATACAACAAATATTACACCGCAAAAGCAATGGGTAATAACGTCAAAGAGATCGTGTTGCTTAGTTTTTCAACATTCTTTTAACTTATTTTGTTGAAAATCTAAAGGGGAAGCATTCACATTACCGCCATTGTAGTACATAGACTTTACCCGCCCACTCTTGTTTGACATGTTTATGTCATTTCCACGTCTCTTTGCTTTGTTTCCTCCCTTTTTGTCGCATCTATTTGTGCGCTCCCATCTTCTGTGACACTTCTTTCCTTGTGCTCTCCTGTGGAGTTTTACCTTGTGTTGCTTATTAGTATGTTTTGCATGCATGTACACAGGACAAGGTGTGCATCTCTTTACCAAATAATCGCCCTCCCTTGTGCACCTGTTGTCATTTAATTAACACTCTGAGGAAGCTCTTCGGGAAGGAAAATATAGTCATTTTTAATACAAAGACCACATGCATACAAACTTGCATGCATAAATTAATACATGTGGAGAAAAATACAATAAAATGGACAGATCAAATTTCTTTCCGGCTAAGATCTAAGAAACATGCAAATATGGGGATTGTTTGTTAGCAAAGGGCACAAACTCTGGTTTCGTACAACTACTATGTACCCCGGCCGCCATCTAATGCATGACCTCATGGTGTCTGTGAGTGAGTGAGTCAGGTGATCTTTAAAACGGGGGAAACTCGCTGGACGGGGAGGCAGGTAAGGGAATGCAGGTTCTGTAGGGACACGACTTGAAGAGAAAGCGTCTGAGGATGACAAGGGGAGCGAGTGATGTGCTGGAGGCATCGCTCTGATAAATGATTCTCAATTTTACTTGTTTCCATCAGGAACAGAAGGTGTTGACTCTGCATCGTTGGCGGCTAGCATTCTTTCGTTACATCTGTGTTTTTAAATTCAATTTTCAGACCACCCTCAAAAATTCAACACGCTGCCTTGAATTTACAAAAACAAAGTGCAAAAATGCTTCTCTAAACACACTTTACTGTGTGGCTCCTACGAACAAATCTATATGCACACATGCAGGCTCTAATGTAACTGCAATAAAAACATACACCTCCTCATAAATGTATATATACATACTTATAATCCATCCATCCTTTGACACATAAACACACAACACAACCATTCGTCCAAATGCACACATCTCTCCTGTGTAACAGCACACCGAATGTCCTGCTCTTACACCATCAGCAGCATCAAAAAGAAGAATCTATATTCTCCCCTCTGTCTTTTTTTCATTTGAGTGACTATGAACAGCAGCAGCAGCAGCAGCAGCTGCAGCCTCTCTCCCTGCTCGTGCTCAGTCGGGGTAAGGCAATAGGTTTAGCAGGCGAGGAGGCGAGGCAGATTTATGGTGGTGGATGTGACCTCTGGGGCCGTAACACGGTGATGGGTGAGTGGCTCTCAACGGTAAGCTACTGGCACTTGACAAAGTGCCCGAAGCAGAATGAATTTACTTCTCTTTTCCTCAATCATCAAGCAGCCACTGCCCTGACCCCCATCCTGACTGCTATAACAAGATCTCCCATCTCACAAGGGCCTGAAAAATTTACTGTCACATCTACTTTTCAATGAGCTCAAGTGAGCACTTCTTTCACCTTCAGCGGAGCAGGTGCTGGTGTAGAGGAGGGCTAACCTGCCCCAGTGTGTGTTTGTGTGTGCGTTTTATGTGTGGTATATAGGTGTGTGTGAGAGAGAGAGAGAGAGAGAGAGAGAGAGAGAGAGAGAGATGAACATACATGAAGAAATTTCTGTACACACATGTAAGCTGGTCTCCCTCGCTTGCTCCCTCACTCACCCCTGAGTCACCCAAAGTCAGTGTCTTAGCCACAAACACCCTCACAAACACTCAGAACACACAGAATCTGCAAAATATAAGGTAACTGGGAAAAAAAACAGTGGACAAAGCCATACAAATCTTTTATGGTTGGCTGCCCACACACAAGAAACCTCACATAGCCTCCCTTTAACACACACACACACACAGAGTAAGGTTGCCAGACAGGGACACAAAGGGCACTGCTATACGGATGTCAGTAGACACCTCTACCATTTATATTAGAAGTCAATCTACCTTATCACATCTCTTATACACACACACACACACACAAGCACACACACCAGGCATTATGAAGTCTGTGTGTTTGCCAGCTTTCATCAGCTTGATGGCAGTAGAGTTGGACTTAATGATCCTGATATTTTTTTTTATATGCAGTCGATAAATCTTGGTGCACACACATTTAAATTTCACCTTTCTTGCACTCTAGTTGCTGAGGTGAAATCACAGTGAATGTGACGGAGAATGAAGTAGACCAAACTAAAGATTAGATTAGTAGTTTAGAAGCCTTAGGCGGATAAAAGAAATTAACTATGTTTGTGAAATTTTTACTCAAATTTGTATCGTTTGGTTATTTTTGGTCTTTATAACTAAAATGTCAAAAATTCTGTATTCTTTTATCTATTTTTTTTTACACTAAAATATTCAAAAGTATATTAAAAAGACTTTAGAACTGACTTAAGGGGAGAGAAAATAAAATAAGTGTTGTTAGGTCAACTCAAAAACAGAGCAGGTGCATTGGAAGAAATTCATTGTACATCTATTTGTATACATTAAAATAAACTGTACAAACGCAGGTGCAATACAGTTCACTACAAGAATATTCTTTCAGTTTTTTTAAAGACTAATGAGAAATCAAAAGGCTTCCAAAAACCCTGTCTAACCAACTACGTCTTCGCTGTGGAATAAATGTAATTTCACTGATATCTTACTGCTAAAGAAGGCAACCATGTGCAGAAAGTTACTTCAGCTTAAACTTGTTTTGACTCAAAGCAGATGAGCGACTGGGGGAAAGAAAAAAAAAAAACAAGTATTTTTGCCATTACATGGGGTTTCCTCTAGATATCTCCAAATGTTTTGCCTTTGTAATTCCTTTGCCAGTGAAACGTACCTCTAGAGATACATTTAATCTTGTCTCTACAAACAGACGGACTGATTTACTGGCAAAAGAAAGAGAAAAGCAGCTGTGGAAGGTTCCACTTTACAACAAGGATTAAATGGTTACTGCATCAAATTATCCATGGATATAACAGTTGCTGTGCCAATCAATAAACTGTATATTAGACAAAGAAAGTTGGTTATGCCAACAGTTCATTTTGACAAGTTCAGTCTTTAAAATGTCATAACTATGTCATAACTAATTCACCCTCTTTTCTTTTATGAGCCCACCCTCACCCACTGGGATAATGTTATCATGATGAGGCAATAAAAATCAATGATTAAACATGTGTAATTTTCCAGAGACAATGTATTAAAATTTATTGGCTCTCTCTCTCTCTGGCGAGCCATCACATCAGCCCTGGAGCGGCAGACACTCGGCGGGTTACAACTGAAAATAAAGAAGGGCATTAAAAGCTATTCAATAAGCCACTGTAAAATTGATCAGGCTATAAAAGCTGCTACACGTCGGCCCCCCTCCTCTTTCCTGCCCACCCTCTCCAAACACGGGATTATGACTGTGGCGGAGTGAAGGAAGGAGAAGAAGGAGTGACAAAGAATCACAGTGAAGAAAGAAGCTGAGACAGGTGGGACTTTTTAAGGGAGTAGAAAGAGAGAAAGAAGAAAAGTGGAAAAAAAAGAGTTTGAAACAAACAAGATCTAAAACAGGAAACGAGGAGCAATGAACTGTGATTTCTCTGCTGACACAGCTTGAGTATTCACTGTATAATCACGGGGCAGTTAAACAGTGTGATTTGCCAGTCACTCTGTGAGTTATTCTACAAGCTTTAACAGTCCCTGACATATCCGTTTTTCCTATAGTCTATATTTATTTCCTTTCGTCTTTTTATGCTTTTTATCATTTGCGGTAATAAACCAAACAGAGAAAAATGTGTAACACTACAGCAGCACTGCAGAAATACACCTGTGCTGTGGGTAATCGCGGCCCACTGAAAGTTTTATCACCTATATTTTGAATTTAAGTATTGCCCTACTTGCTCTTATATTAACTAGAAATTATGATGATTTTTTATGGTGTCAATTATTTAGTACTTATTGTGTTTTTAACGTTTTGCAAATTTTTTTGACTTGCAGTTTGATGGAAGAAGCACCAAACATACAGATGGCATGAGTGGCTGCTAAGACATGGGGGTGGTATCAGCAAAAACTGAGGCACATAGTAATAATAATGAGAAGCCTGATCTGACCATAGAAAAGGCACATACTATAAACTAATAGTACCGTGCACCTTGATGACAACTTGTCTGCGATGTTTTAGGACTTATCTGACTTAAGATGATTTTTCAAGGACGTAAATATAAGCATTGAAAGAAAAATGTATAAATAAAAGAACCTTGGTAAATAGCTAGTGGCCTGAATAAACGGTAAGAGCGCGTGCGTCTGACAATTGGAAAAAAATGCAACCGTCGAGGAGCCTGTTTCACTAAAACCTCTTGAATCTTGTCTTTGCGCGTTGACTGTTAGTCAAGTAAAGTCTGAACGCTGTAGAATATTCACACAACACCTGCACCAAACAAAAAGACAAACAAACATAACAGAAATATCTGGCATTAAGAGAGATTCCATTTCTGCCTGTATGAAAACCATACCAAGGGTGTTATTGGCCAAGTGCATTAGCTCACTGCAAAACTAGCAGCAATGAGGCCAAAAGAGAAAGTACATCTCTATGGAAGCAATTTTCATCTCATCAACCTTTTCCACTTAAAAACATTGTAGGCCAATGGAGCCAAACATTTCGGGTCACTAAAAAGGACAGTTGTGCTGATTCTCCTGCCAACTTCAGTGAGTGCAGAAAACTTTCCAAAAATGCAGATACTCAACAATAACCCCCAGAGATTCACGGTTTAATAATCAATATGAACAGTACGCCACATGGGCCGTCTTCCTGCCAGGCTAAAATTGCAAAAATGAGAAAAATTCCAGTGGCTAAGAGCGGTGCTGTTGGCTCAATCAGTGGCAGTGGCTCGGCAAACTGCGTTTTTCTTTTAACTTTCAATTCTCCTAAGCATCCGTGCTTCACAGCCCCTAGGGCTATTGCCTTTCTCAATCTGTCCCTGGAGAGGCAGGAGTTATGGTCCCTGTCGATTGAGGAGAAAGGGATGTTATTCCCCTGTCACCTCCTGGTCGCGCCGCCATCCTCCCTGCCCTGATCTACGGCCTTACCCCCCCCACCCCCACACCCTTACTGCCTCCCTCTCTCCCTTTTCCCCACTTTGCTTTGTCGTAAGCTGCCGGCTATGTCGTTGCCATGGGCTGTTGAGATGAGGATGATGGAAAAATGTTCTGCGGGAGGGGGTGGAGGTGCTGATATTGGTTTAGAGGTGCTGTTGGCAGCTGCACGATGAAAGTAGTGGTGAATGCTTTAGTATTATGTTAAGACACTTGCTGAAAAATTGGTCTGTGTGTCGTGTATGAAAACGCACTTGTACAAACACGGCAAATACATGCAGGACAAGCAGAAAGGATGGAAACATGTTATGATTGAGGATGATGCATTTTTCTTTTCTTTTCTTTTTTTTTTTTTTTTTTACATAAAATACTGCAGAGTATAAAATACAAAAAAAATACTATATATAATGTACAGGCTATATAAATGCATATTTACTAAAATAGAGCACGGGGTCCCCTCTTTGCTGGAGAAGGGGGTGATGCTGTGGGATGGGGGGAATAGTAAAGTATGAGACAGCCTGGCCCAGGGGAGGTGACCTACCTCAGGGCACATGCAGGTCATTGAATGACACCCTTGATAGCAGAGAAGTGACAGGGTTAAACATAAAAGGCATTTAGCTGACAATTAGATGTGGTGGCTGCTAACGCTATGTCACAGGAGTCCCTGTAGGTTTGGTTTCATGGAGGGTGGCTGAGAGCTACTGAAATGTAGACACCTTCAAATATATAATACACATTTGAAAGCACCTAAGTTTGATTTCATGTTGTTTGGTTTAATTTTTACAACTATGCTTTCTGATATTTCATGTTCAAAAGTAACATCACATGCGGACCTTTTAACATTTTCTGAAACTTTTGTACAAATATATTTTTATTTAGACAGTCGGCCAGCTGAGTGGAATAAGCAATAACTGCAGACTTTTTGGTGGATTGGTGGGATCAAGATGGGGGTGTTACCCAGTGCATAGTCTCGGGATACACACAGTGCCAGCAAAAATCCTTCAACAGACAAAACCTTAGCTGTAACATGCAGAAATCTGACTGAACACATTGGCCTGCAATGAAATATATGTCTGGGAGTTCTGCATTTCCTTTTGTGGTTTCCAAAAAGTTCCCAGGGAGAAAAAGTCTCATGGCTTCTTTTTTTCCCCCTCTAGTTTACTTGAAAAAGCAACTATCAAGATTCAACAAACTGCAGGCCCCTTTAAAAACCCCCAACACCACCAATGAACATCAGCACAGACATTAGTACACCTGACACATGCTCAACAGAGGACTTCCAGGCCTCAGAGTGCTCAGCCCCATTTCCATACTGGCCAATGCTCAGCTTTTTTTTTTTTTTGACCATTATACACCTTAGGCAAATCTTGAGTTTGCGAGGGTCTCTCTGGGTGAAGGAATAAATAAATAAGCAGATAAATAGATGAATAACCCAGAGGAATGGGAACCCATGCGGCTTGGCCATCCATCATATATCCTATTACCCCACACTCAGCGGCTCCTGCAGTATGTATAATGTAGTCAACCTCCGTAAGCAGATACAAATTCAACTCTTTTCCTCCTCAATTTGTTATATCTGACAACGCCACAGCTCGTGCCTTGTTGTTTCTTTGAATTATGAATAGATTCCCTTCACCAGACTTTCGCCTGTGCGTGATAGCGTAGCGTTGTTATGCAGAACAGCTGTGGAAAACAAATTCGTAAAGCCTGGTACGCTTTGTAGCGGTTGGGCGAATATGCATAAACAGTTGCGCTTAAAGCCACTTAAGAACAACCAAATGGGCTCAATATTTCATCGTTGGATTTGTTTCATTGGGTGTGATGAATATAAAATGCCACAGTGTAATACAAGTTCAGGAAATGCAATTGTTTAAGTGTTTCAAATGATGTTTCCGATGAGATTTTTCACAGCGAGCAGTGCCACGGGCAGACGAGTGATTTAACTGACGATTTAAATCTTAACTCCTGTCACAAGGTCCTGTTCCTAATTCAGCCATGGCACCAATATCAAACTGCGAGAATGAAAAGGGAATGGAAGGAGAGTGGGTCGCACAAAGAGAGGGAGCAGAAGAGCAAAGGAAGAAAAGCTGCAGAGTAAACACAAATTAACAAATCAGATGCAAGAGTAAGAGTGAGAGTGAGAGAAACCGAGTTGGAAAGAGGAAGAGGAATGTAAATACATGGCAAACCGATAGCACATTTTGACCGCTGCCTGTTTGTTTGGGTATTTACACTGCGAGGCTACAATCAAGTCCACAAAGCTTGAGCCCACATGACAAGAGCCCATTTCAGGGCCACACATCCTCTAAACAGGCAAGCTAACAAGCCAAATCTCAAACTACACGCACACACAAAACCACAAAGTCATATCCAGTTATTTGTCCATCACTTAAAAATGCCAACAAAAAAAAAAAAAGGATGCGGGGAAAATGCAATTTAACTCATGCACAGAGAGAGGGCAGGGAAGATAAGCTGTGAGGAAGTTTTTTTCTTTTTTGGTGTTTTTTTTTTTGGGACTTGGCTGAACTTCCGAGCCCTGTTTGGTTAGAGCAGATGTAGAATTAGTACACATCACTTTGCATCAGCGAGACATTGAACACAAGCTGCCGTTCAGAGGCCAAATACCTCTATGTCACAAAGACACACACATGCACACCTCGCCTCCAGCGTCTATGACTCTGCTGTGGTAATTATCAATGTGATGTCAGTTCCCCCGAGGAGCAAATTCTTCTCCTTGCTCTTCCTAAAGTATGCTTGCTGTCCCCAAATACCTGCGTCCTGTTAACGAAAGTTGAAAGTAATAGAAAACACAGTCAGTTTCTTTTGGTTTTTTTTTACTGCTACGAAACTGAGGGAAAAAATATCTGCCAGCAGTTCTTGCGAGATTCTAAACAGACCTCAAACCACACACATTTGATCTATTTCTGAATATAATAATCCAAACAATACTGTTGGATACTACCTCATAACATTACAAATATTCCTCTTACAAGAGACTGTAAATACAAACTGCACATATACTACAGGGATACTATCACTTACCATGCTGGGAAAGCCTTACAAGTTCAATCACACATTCATACAGATAAGGATATTTGGAATCATAATGCATTTTGCCACAATAATAGATTTACACAAGCTCATCCAGCTGAGCATAAAGCATACAGGGAAGACAGAGAAACAGTAGGGGTCAATCAGCAGTCACCAAACAGCTGCTTTGATTTTTGTTTAACTCAAATTCTTCCGATGTCACTCACAGAGCATGTGGATACATTTTTGACGGCCACACGATCATCGATATGCATCTAATTTAGAGTTTTACTACTCATAGTATTACAATATACAAGAATCAGTTACAGTATTAAAACCACCTGCCTAATATATCACAGGAGGAAGGACGCAGGACCTCTGCAGATCCATTGATGGGGCTCGTTCCAGCACATCCTGTGGATACTTGATCAGATTGGGATCTGGAGAGTCTGGAGGCCGGGTCAGCACCTTGGGCTCTTTGTTGTATTCCTCACTGTGTTCGAGCAGTTTTGTTGTGTTGTGGGGGAGCGTGCTGTCCTACTGTGGAATATGTCCAAGTAACACCCACTTGAGCCCAAGGTTTCCAAGGTTTGCCAGCAGAATATTGCATTCTAACAAGATCTATCTTACTTCACCTGTCAGTGGCTGATCAGTCTACAGTATATATTTTGTAAAGAGGGCATGGAGTTGAGTGACGAACTGTTAGCTTATTATACTGTTCTAGCTGAACATTTTATACCTCTACCAACTTTGTTGTACGTAAATCTCTTCTGACAACACTCATATTTATTGCGGACGCGTTCACCGTTCCTCTGGCATAAAGTGATATTTAAGCAACTTACTAAATAAATAATAAACCCACAGTATTTGATTTTGTCAGTGCTGGACAACCCTACAGCACACAGAGCCAATGACCCACAGAAGTGAACTTGTAAACAGAATAAAGGGATTCAACTGAGATAAAATTGCTGCAACCATGCTGTCATTCCACAAGGGAATATTTCTTTTTTTTTCCCAGTATTTCTGGAGCAGGGGATCCTGTTGCATGTCAATGAACTGGGCTAAACGTGCGTGACAAGTGATGGTGTGTGGGTGGAGGTAAGTAAGAGGGAGTCAACCCCATGGTGGTGTCAACGAAGATCTGTGTGTAATCTGCGGAAGACGCATGCAATACACCGCCAGAGTGCTTTCTATCTACAAGGCCCCTAATTGCAAGGGATGCTGAGGAACACATGTTAAGAACAGAAGAAGGGGAAGGGTGTCAGATGTCAGCAATGTGCAGGCACATGGTTCCTACAAGCTGGGTTATTTAAACTGGAAATGACACCAGAAATCAGGGTTTTTCTACGATGAACTTATGAGGACCGCGTGACACTGCACGATATCTTTTCTTCATTACAGTCGCCTGGAAAACAGGTGAAAACAATGGGATGAAAACCAGTTGACCAGTCAATCGGACTGTATACGTCTATCACTGAAACACGTGCTTAAATTTTTAATTCAAACCACATAAAGCGTCTATTATGACCATAAACTGATTGCACCCCTAATAATTAAAAACATGATCACATTAGAGGAACATTAGGGATAAGTAGTCATGACACAAATTGGAAATTAAACATCCCAATTTCATACTAAATAAAACAATACCTATAGTCCACTTTAACACTGTTCAGAGCTAAAAAAGACCCCAAAGGAAAACTCAGTGACCTTTGAGATTCAACACAGGAACCACAAAAGAAAGATAACTGCTTGGCCGTCGTTGCCTGTCGAGGGAAAGGTTTTAACAAAGTACGAGGAGGATGTGAGGTAACGGTGGTGACCTAGCACATTATTACTGTTTAAAAGGGCTCGCAACCTTCAACTCAGCCATTATGTGGGGCCTTCTCATCAGAAATGCAACACTCATGCACAAACACAAACACCCACACAACCCTTTAAATTCAAATCCCTCCACACTTCACCTTCTATTCCTCTTTTATTCCTTCATTATGCACTTGTCCTTCTCTTGTGCTCACAGCAAATATGTGCTGTTCAAGTTTCTCCACATGTACCCTGAACATAACCCACTCTCTTGCTGTGGACATTCGTGCCAACCAACTTGAAAACACACATAGATGGGAAAAGCATAAAGGTATCAAAAGCACACACAAGCCCCCCGCCCGCACCCACACACACGACTACCTAGAAAGGGGCTGACCTTGTACATGCAAGATACCACTATCACTTAACAGATGTTGTGGTTATTGTTAGGAAGAAATTGGCCCATCTGTTTGCTTGTTGCTTGTGCTTTACAGTGAGAAAACATATTGGACCATGTGTGGCGTGTAAATACGAATAAAGGCAATGCCATGGGAAAGTTACCTTTCAAAAAAGCCATGCTGAAAAATTATATAAATCCTCTAGGACTAAAAATAACAGCAAAACTTTTCATGAACTGCAGCACCTACTCACACAAAGCATTTAAATGTTGTACAACTGTGTGAGGGGCCAATTTGAGGACTAAGTTGGGTTGGAAAATATCATTTGACAATAAATTACTTCTGCAGTTACGTTCAAAAGGTGCTCATTTTGATTTGTCCTGTTACACTGTAGGTACAGCCACGTGCACGCAGAATTAGGACTGACTTCGTTAAGCGAATGACAAGGACGGTACTAATGTCGAAGATCATGCAAATCATCTGTAAAGGAAATGCTGTACATCACTGTCGGAGAGATGCAGCGATACAGCAGCTGATAACATGTACGATTTGAAGACCCAGTGTTTTATTGTCAACATATGGGACAAAGGGTTAAGCGACAAAAAAGACCAAAAAAAAGAAAAAAAATCCAAGGCAATTTTCCTAAATATCAACCACTTTAACTCATTTCATCGCAGGAAGCTATGCAATATAAAACGAAGAAGAAATATTAAAGCTTCTGCACTATTTCTAGGTCAGGTTTCAATTAAAGCAAATTTGTGGCATTGAGTGACTCCTTCGCTTTCATTGAAGCACGCATTGACATTGCATAGTATTGGATCTAATCATCAGGGACTTGCCCAAGAAGAGCAACTTGGACCAATTGTACACCTGTTATAAATAGCTGTGCCTTGTTTTTTCAGTACTACATTGCTTACTAAATAGCATAGAAGCTAACATGCAGGCTAACAACACATCAGGTTGTCATTCAAGGAAAGGATGGCGTTTCTCAGCATCAAATTCCCGCGAGACTGAAGGCTCCTTTGAACACTTTGAGAGACACGTTTTGTTTACTGAAAGTAAAATAAAAAGCATCTTCATCACAGAATTTTCTGTCTAAAAGTGGTCGAGATCAAACAAGCAGCGGTCCCTGATCTCAACTCCACTGGACATTTATGGGAGCACTTGAAGAGATTTGGACTAGTGTTGCTGCAATACGCCAGCATTGACAATAGCCATTATATTAAAAAAAAAAAAAAAATACTGTTATCATGTTAATAATATACATATGGTAATTATTCAGTGTCATTAATTGTCTGGTTGAGACTCCAACAAACAGTACAGTTATGGTTACAGGTTCTATCTTTGCCTTGCTAAGCTTTTTTTTTTTTTTTTTAAATTCTGAGTGTGATTTATTTTCTAGATAAGCAACAAAAGAAACATTAAATTATTAAAGTGGAATTATTAAAACATTAAATATGAATTTGTTTGATCGCACTATCACTACTTTTCTACTTTTTTAAAAATTGGCATCACAGTCATATAATGGAGGAGCATTATATGTACAAAATAGAGACTAAAGACTTCTCAGTCTCCCTTTTCTCTGTTTTAATGTTAAGGTGATAATAAATAAACCCAAGTTTAAAAAAAAAATCCTTAAATTCTGTAAATGCTGCTTCAGCTGGAGAAACACAACAAGTGATTCTAAGAGCGAATGTAAAGGACAGAATGAAACCAGGGACAACTTCTTCCTGTTTCTTACCTTTCTTTGAAACCGGTATCTCCAGTGATTTCCACTGTGAAATGAGCCTTAGCCCTGCTGAATGCAGCGTGGGTCAGGCAGCGAGACTGAACCCTGGGTGTCTGGTTAGTGTTAGAGTTAAACAGGAGATTTCAGATGTCTGATTTCAATCCACAGGCCAGCCGCTACTCATAATGCCTTGCAGATATGGCAGTGGGGGAACAGCGGGGGGACATAATTATATATTGCTGCAATCAAAATGATTCAAACCCCCTCACCTGCAAGTCATTCTAGTCGCGTGAATAAAATATAATTAAAACATACAGATGGGTGACAAATTAAAGCAAAAGCCAACATTAAGTGTTTTAAGTGTTTGGCCACTACACACAGCCTGAACTGCTTCAGTTGGCCTTGGCATTGATTTTACTAGTCTGTGGAACCCTACTGGAGTAACCGAAGCCCATTCTTCAAGAGATATTCCCGTCATGCAGTGTTTTGATGATGGTGGAGATGGAAAGTGCTACCTAACACAAACTCTGATGTGTTGGTGTTCGGTTAGGTTGAGATCTGGTGAAGGCCATAGCATGAGATTCATATCATGCCCTATGGATGGGGCATCCTGGAAGAGACCACTCCCATCAGACTAGAAATGTTAGATCACAGAATACAGATCATCTCTTTGAGCAACTTTGCTTTGATTTGCAGTGACCCCTCCCTCAAAGAGGCCAAGTGGACCCAAGCTATGCCAGCAATATACCACCTATAGCATAACAGAGCTGCTCCAATTCCTGGAGAGGTTCCTCCCTTAATGTGTCCCCCATCTGTACATAGCACATAAAACATGAAGCCTTGGTAAACCGTCAAAGTTTAATTTGATGGATTTTTGGATTTTTCAAGATTGCGTTTCCTAAAAGTACCAAAGACAGACACATTTGTCTCTCAAACAGCATTAGCAAAATTATTCAGTCCCAAAGTCAGCTGTTAATAATGGTATCCTTTCACCATTATGTCCCCATGAAATGTTTCTGAAAGCTTCTCAGACTTCTGACACCTCTCTTTGGGAGCCTGCTCATCATGTGCAAATGCTTCTAGCTCAATGACATTCTTCAGTTTCTGTGCTGCCACTTCTTTCTGAAAATTCTACCAAAGATTTCCAAATGTGTTTCAAATCCAGGGCCTGAAAAAGGCCACTCGAGAGCATTCCATGAACAATTTCCCAACCAAGGTTTGGCTGACTTGGACAAATACTTGGGTTTGTTGTCTGGTTGAGAAGACCAAATGATTATTAAGAATCAATTTACACATCGAGGGGATCACGTTCTACATCAAAATAGCCTGATATTTTGTAAAATAACAGCTATCAGGCACAAAGTCAAGTTTACCAGTTCTAGCAGCAAAACAGTACTCCTTAAACAGTTAATGCTCAACTGTTGTGATGCCGTTCTTGTCATAAAGGACTAGTCCTTCTCACATTGATGATCCACGTGCCCAGTAAGTTGCATTTTACACTCATGGCTCCATTCAGACTTTTAAAATTTTAAGTCTCATGGAAATCTTTGGAAATGTAAATGGTGAGCTTTTTTGTTTCTTTCAAATTATTACCATTTTGTAATGAAACAGTTCTTGTGTAGGTGGGATTGATCAAAGCTAAAGCACTTATATGTAAAAAAATAAAAATATCCCCCTCCCCTGCTTTGGATTTGCATTTCTGTTTTGCTGATGTAGTTGTTGTTACTGGTCTCATTTATTGTATCCAAATAAATATTACTAATATGTGTAAAAGCTTAGAAGCTCAACAAAAATCCTGAAATAATTGTATGTGTAGTTTAGACTTGAATCCACTTTATGATCATACTGAGGGCTGCAGTGTTTCTAATGTTCTGGCCACCAATGTACAGCATGAAGGCAGACAAATCTTCTAAACATATAACGAAATACAACTGACTATACTGCCAACTAGCAACAGCTTCCAAAATGATCATTAAATTAAATGAAAAAAGGTAATAAAGATGCAATTTATTGCAGGGCTGTTAATATATTTAACTGTACAAGTTTTAGTTAGGCGTACCAAATAACTGCCATGAAAGTGCTCATAAAGACATGTGCACAAAGAAAAGAAAGGAATTTGGGCAAGTGACTTGAACAAAAAATGTTTATGAACTATGAACACTAAAATATGACAAGAGGGTGTCATTGGAATTCCAGTGATCAAGAGGGCATCTTCAATCTCACACAGCAGACTTTTTGGATGAAACGGAGGCTGTCTGCCTCCTCTGCCACCCACCCGGACACACACGCCGCACTTGAGCTCTCAAGTGGGCCATGTAAAAAAAAAATTAGTGAAAAGGCTTAACTGCATTTGAGGTACTAAACAGTTCAGTGAAAATTAAAATCCTTCACAGGCAAACTTGGCCTGCTGCACTGAAATTTTCTAAGAGCAAGGCCACAGGTGCTGCCCTCTTCACAAGATAAGGTACTTTAAGAAAAAAAGGCACAAAACTGACAAAATATTCCACTTATTCCTATATATTCAAATTTAATCTTTCATTCAAATAGAAAAAGCATCACACAATAGGTGGCCTTCCTTGTTGTTCTGAAGTTATTGTGGATTGGTTGTGCTTTTTGAGAAGTAAGGTCAGCAGTCTTTAGTAATCATTTTATCAAGCAGTATTGTGACCCGCTATTATGTTTAATTCCAAAGACGGCTGTCGCTAATCCGTTGATCAATCCCTTTTTCTGTTGAATCAAATGAATCATTCTATTCTGCCACAACTATAATAGCCTAATATCTGAAAATACTGCAGATAAATACAAGCTTCCAAATTTTAGCTTCTCAATCATAGGTGAAGGGGAAAGCTAAAGGAAGCAGCACAATACATGGCAACCAATTCAGAATGTGTTGATCCACATATTGTGGTGAAACAGTGCTATGATTGCTAATTAAAGCTACCCAATAATTAGGCCTATAATTGGTATTTAGGTTTCCCTTAATTGATATTAAAAAAAAAAGCTAACATCACTGTCATCAGAAAAAAGGCTTATCTCTAATATTCAGTGGTGATGCAGGTAGCAAACAACATCATCCTTACGATGCATATGCTAATGTAAATTCTGTTCATTTTCATGCACTATGAGCTGAGAGAGTAAAACAAAAAAATACAAAACACTACTAAACATCCATCCATCCATTATCTATACACCTCCTAATCCTCACTAGAGTCGCGGGGGGCTGGAGTCTATCCCAGCTGACTTAGGGCAAAGGCAGGGAACACCCTGGACAGGTCGTCAGAAGCAGATTTAATTAAGTTATTATTAATGAAGCATTTGCACTTCTGGCTTTAATAGTTAAATAAGTTCTTTATGAGTATGTTGTAGTTGGCTTGATGGATGTTTTACATATGTATTTTTTTTACGCTTGAAAGTGAACAGCTCAGTCTTGTCTTATTAACAGCATGCAGTTTTTAAGTGCCTTAACTGTTACATTAAGAATTATGGCCAGTTACGGACTTACAATAAAACGAAAAAAAACCCAACAATTTTATTTTCTGTTTTTCTTTCTGTGCTGTACTCAAACCGTACCGAACAGAACAGTGACATCAAAACCAAGGTTCATACCAAACCATGAATTTTGTGATTTTGTGCACCATTCCACCCTGAGTACCTAGCCAGCCAACTTATTATTATCAATATGTTTTGATGCTCAACGTTCATTTGGGAAACAATCCTGCTCGTGGCGGAGCGCTAAATTCTAAATTTGTTGCAAAATACAGCTCGTTGTCTGTAATCTTTGCTTTAAAGGGCTCAATTCACTTCTTTGCTTCTTGGTTGTCTAGTTCAATTTCAATATTGATTTTATTCAACATTTTTGCATTTAGTAAGCACACACTTACCAAACTGATGAGATCTACAGGGGTAGGGGGAATTCAAAAGCCCACAGCATTGAGGGGCAGACAGTGTTTTAAAACGTGACAATGTACTCTCATCCTTGCCTGAATTTAGCCTTCCTATTCAAGCTGCCATTTGTTGCAGAGAACTTAAATCTGCTCTCAGCAAAAAGAAAAGACAAATCTCAAAAAGATTTCCCAGGATGACCGAAGGGTTTTAGGGCCATTGTTCTATTTCTGTCAATCTCCATGGGTTTCAAACTGGAAAACGAGCACAATATTTTACAGATTATCTTAAGTGTGAATGACTATAAAAGCAAAAATGATATTTTTAAGAACTGCGACCAAAACTCACAGTTGTCAGTGGCACTGAACCTGTGCACCAAAAAGACAATCTTGCTTCCGCTGAGTTAAAACACTAAGGCAAGAAGTCTGACTTGGTTGTATGGCAACAGCTTACCTCTGGTCCTCTCCTCCTCCACCTGCCCTGGTGTGTTGCTGCAGGTGTAGGCCGCCGCCTCCTCCTCCTCCTGGCTTGGGGTCGTTCCAAGTGGAAAACTGACAGGACGAGAGTTGGTGACTGAGCTGGATGGTCGAGAACTGGCACAATTCTAAAAGAAATGAGAAGGCAGTGTCGTTTGGTAATGTCAACTGGGTTCCCTGTTGATCATGAGTGATCCAACTAGTGGTATTATGAGGGTAATGAGTTTGTCTTCTATATCCACTTCAGTTTACACGGACAGGAAACATGTTTAAATTGGTATCAAACACAGTTCATTATATTTGTCCACGTGTAAACATCAAGGCTCATTGCTGGATTTTTACATTTTCACTTGCATTATTTAGATGACGTGTTTTCTCTGGTAACGAATGGTCACGATTAGTACTACTACATGGTCTTTCCCATATTTCAAGCGCCTAGTCTGAGCAGCTGATGTATGAGTTTACCTCAGAGAACTCCTTGTTTCACACAGGCGCAGGCATCTTCCAGCAAGACCAAAATAAACGGCAATCACACAAAACCCATTTGTTTGCACAGCTCTCAAACAGACTGGGAGGGCTTCAACAGGCTCCAGGGCCTCTTATATTTCATACTGTACTGCTATCAGGCAGGAATGCCTCATATGGCAAACACTCAGGCCCTGCTATTCTGGCTTTGTGTATTGTTGATGTCCAGCTTCAGTGCATATGACACACATTCATAAGTGGAAAAAAGACAAATACATGCACAGCTACATGTCACTGTAAATCACTCCTACCAGCACTCCCGGCAACAAAAATAAATGGGATTTTATGTCTTTTATCGAGCACGCCTAACAACGTACAGCTGCTCCAAAGCTATTTTTGTGGCACGAGACAAAGACAAAAAATAAACATCAACTCTGACTGTCCACCAGTGAAAATCAAATTCCAGTCCGATTAATGTTTTTTCTGGTAGACTGATTCCAACCTGCTCCGACATGTAGCTTCCTATATCTTGTCAAAACTTGAATTAAGATCAAAAAAACTAATCCGCTTCCAATTTATATCTATAATTCAGTGGTGTCAGGGGCATGGAGCACTGAGGAGGGGGTGGGGGGGGTGTTTTTTATTTGGGTCCTGCAACTGACAGCTTTATTTCACAAAGCAATCTGGCTGTGTGTGTACAAGAGGGAGGTCAGGGTGGGTCAAGAGGTACATGGTATCAAGCGGGCAGGCAACACTGCTCAAAGTGGCTGTGTGTGTGTGTGTGGCTGTGTGTGTGTATAAAAAACCATCCTCTGGTGTTAAAAAAAAAAAAAAAGCTGTGTGCGAGAGCCACGCCCATGTAGAGGGCCACAACACGGAAGAGGGCTAAAGAGGTCAACAGTAGTGTGGGATTAAAGAAGAGAGAGCATGTGATTAGGTTTGGTGGAATTTATATAAGAGGCTGTCAAGGTTACATGTGTCACTTCACTGTGCCACAGCGATAGTTAGTTAAAATGGTCACTAATTTAAATTAGAAGGAATATCAAATACATTTAAACTGTTAAGATAGAGTAAATGTTAGAATATTCAACAGGTTAACTGTAGGGTGGCTGTGACCTTAACATGGCTTAGTAGTGGCTATTTGTAATGTTAAAGGAATAAAGGGGACAATAAAAGTTTCAAACGGTCTTTTTCATTTAAATAACCACTTTCAGTCCTTAAATTGAAGTCGCAGTGGATTATCCCATTGGGCTGAATCTCCACTCGCAAAATAATACAACATATAAACCCCTCTATCTCCGACAAGTGCCATTCGTCTTCAAATGACCCCATATGCAGTAACACCGCCAAAGCCTCTTTATCCCTCACACGGCAAGGCACCGTACCCAATCCTATGTTTTACAACAAGGGGATATATAGGGGCATGTGCGGTCATCTAGAGCCAAATGTCTCCTATCTAACCAAAGAACAGGTAGATACAGTATTTCAAGCAGGATTTATGGCACAAAACAGCATTAGCTAAAAACCGTCAGGCGGCAGTGATGGCTAAAAAACGCATTCTGGTAGCGGAACCCGGCAAGATTGGAAAATTGCCACCACAAGAGGGGAGAGGAAGCAGTAAAAATGACAGTAGATGGGGGGGCCCTCACTGATAACGTGAGCAGACAATATATCAGATTGCACCTGGTGGCAAAGGGTCCCCCCCCTCAACTCCCCAACCCCAACACACACACACACACTACACACACACATACATTAATTTATCTGTTTATTTATTTTATTCCATCCCATCCTTACAGTGTCCGTCTCTGGGGTGGGTAGGTGGGAGGTCAAAAGCAAGTAGAGGCAGGCTGAAATTTTAAAAATCAATCTCCTGTTCAGAAATGGCTTCTCGGAGGTGGGGTATTGTAAAACATATGTGTGGGTCAGGGTGCAGAGGGAGGGGCAGGACAAAGTGTTGCCAGCCATAAAGCGTGACACAACCTGGGAAGAGGAGTGGAGTTAATGCGATCGCTCATAAGGGACGAGCTGCATTTTGTGCACGCGCACGTGACTGTGTGTGCACTTGGGAGATGGTCGGGGGGGGGAAAGAAAAAAAAAAGTGGGTGTTTGTCAAGGTGTTGAGGTTTATAATTGTATGTGTGTGTAATATGTGCCTGTTTGTGTGTGTGAGAGACTTCTAACTACTTTTAAAGTGCTTTGCGTCGGCTATAACCTTCTTAGACACACAATACGGAGTCATATTTGCACACACACACACGCGCAGCATCCTACAGTTTCAGCCAAACAGCAGCGTCCAACAAGGTATAAATACTGGCCTGACACTTTAATGTCAGGGGACGGCTTGTCCTGGATTAGAAACTTGTAACCCACCACGGAGCTTGACATTGCTGGGATGAAGGTGCTGCGATGGGGGGAGTGAGGGAAAGAGGGGGGCAGCTATTATGGAGGGTCTATATTTGATGTATAAGGGCATCTAACATGGACTGTCGACTAGTGAGAGGCTAGCAGATGTACAGTGTTGCTTTGTGGCCAGCTTTCATTGGCATTGCTGGAGTAGTAATTTTTTTTTTTCCTCCAGGAGAAGCAAAAGCTGTAAGGAAAATTGAGTCTGTCACATCAGTGTTTTTCAGACACACACACACACACAGAGGCATATGGACCCGCCGCATACACACTTGTTCACAGAAAAATGGAGGATTACGTACTGAAAAATTAAGCGCTTTTCTCCTCTCCTTGATCCTGTTGACCGTGCTCCGAACCTGAAAGAAAGAGAGAGAGAATGGAAGAGAAAGAGATAGGCATATCAGTTACAGCAGCCAGTGAAACAACTTAGAATGAATTAAAAGGAACTCTCTCTCACGGCAAACACCTGCAGGTATGCAAAGTGTAAAAATGGCAGAAAAGAGAATAAAACGTGAAAAGGGAAATAACATGTTTTTAGGGTTAGTTTGTGACAGGCAGTGGTTGAGACAGTGCATGTGTGTGAGAGGGTCTTCCAGTACGTCCCAGTGGCTAATGGGACTTGAAAGTGACACATAGAGCTGGCAAACTAAGGAGACGACTTCAAGCTATCATCTGTCAACATAGAGCGCCGGGACCAACAAATGGAGCTATTGGAGGAGAAGGGACCGCCCTAGCAGAACAGATTACATTTTTACACTCCAGATGAAACAGTGCACTGCACACCTTCATTTAACACACACAATACCAGACAAGAATTACATAGATGGTAGAGGTATACATAACACATATATAACATTTCATTATGCAGCTGTGATCTAACCTCAACTGAACTTGTAATTTACTTGCAAATTTATTTTTTAATAAATATGTTCTGTGTAATGCTTTAACAACTGAGTCACACTGCAATACTAAGGAATTTAATACCAATGCAAGAGCTGTGCTTATAGAAATGTGATAATTTGGACAATATTTACTTATATTTTACATGCATTCAATTTTTCTTTTAAATTAATAAAAGTGTATTTTGTAGTCCGGTCTATCAAAGTATTTGTGAGTAATATAAAGACAAATTTCATCCTTTGTTGTGCAAATATCACATTATACAAGACGATAATTCATGACAGTAGTTAGTTTATTTCATTCTCTGCATTAGCCTCTAAAAGACCAAAAATGCACAAAATAAAAAAAATAAATAAAAAACTTTACTTTTACCTATCATTTGATCTTAGATTAGTAAATGTAGTTTAGTACAGTGAAACATGACTTACTAGACAAAAAATAAGTATAATAAAAAATAATAAAATCTTAAGATTAATTTTAAAATACATACATATCGATCTATATATATATATTAGGTTGATATTGGACCAGCTTCATGCTATTTTTACTACGAGCCAGTTATTACTGAACAATAATAGGATACTTATCTGTTTAACAAACAAACAAACAAAAAAAAAAGGTAAAAACAAACATGCAAAACAGCGACTCAGGTTGTCAGTCGCGTAGCAATGTCGGGTGAAGTCTTGTATGAAAAGCCTCTGGCACTTACGAGGTCTTGTGTGTGTGCGTGCGTGTGTGTGTGTGTGCGTTAGTGCACATTGTCAGCAACAACTGTAAATTTGTATCAGCTGGGCACTCATCACTACAGCCCGTCCCAGCCCGGCCCACTACGTTAGTGAATATGCATTATGGCTTATGGCTTCATTAAGTCACGCCGTGTTATAAATTATGACACCACACTGAACACACACACACACACACACAGTCTCGGAGACAGCATGCGTATACAGAGGATGTTTTGCATACATACCACTGCTGAAGGGCTACATAATGAAGAGAGCCCGAGCCTTGTGACAGGGCAGAATCAACAGTGCCAGCATCATGTTTCTAAAACCCTTCTATTATTTCTGACAAGATCCTAAGAAGGCCTTCAACAAGTGCAGGCGTTGGAGAGACACCATCTTAACGTTATTTAATGGGGAAAATAAGACTTGGGGATTTCACTGATATCAAAAGCAGCCGGCGTGCTGAGGCAATTACATGACACAACTTAATTAATCATTTGACAATGAGGGGAAGGGCATTGTTTTAGATGATCGTTATGTGTTTAAGGGGTTTTGTGCACACTCAAGGTTTCAAAATGATGCAAAGCATGGTTCCCCATGTAAATGGGCGCTAAGCGATTACCATATGAAAGCAGCGCGCCCGACAACACCTGCCGACATCCTTGGCGCTGATGGAAATAAAAGGTCATCAAAGCGTGGGATTACAAGGTGACCACCAAGGAAAAGCTAATTGCAATGAATAATGGAAAGCTACTGTCAGGTAATTAGCAATTAAAACGCTGCATTTTGAGTGTAATAGCAGGAGACGCAGTCTCTCTTCCATACCATATTTGCAATTATTCAGCCTGGAAACCAGCCTCATGAATGGAGCATGTTCTGACTTTCAGGCACTAGTTAATTCACCACCTTACTTTAGCACATCAAAGTAAAAATTCTTGTTAAAGGTTCATTTGTTATACCAGGTTAACAACTAACAACTTTGCAAAGTTCTCACACGGAGCAGCCTTGTTCTGTTTTGCATAGCTGCCAAGTGCTACAGCAACCGTCAGCACACACACACACAGCTGGAACACAGCTTGAAAATGAAACTAAATGAAAACGCACTCTACATCCTGTCCATCTGAGCTTTTATGTTTCTATTGTTTCTCTGTGGTGAAGATGTCCATCAACCTTGGGCGCAATGGTTCATCCACACTGCTTTGTGAAGGAGGTGGGGGACTGAATGAAAACAAAGGGGAGGTTATAGTTGCTAGTTATTAAGACTGACTATGTTAAACAAATACAGACTGAACAGGAATCTCTCTGTCTCACCTTGGCCTCTTAATGCTACTCTGATTACAGGGAAGAAGCAGAAAAAACTTTTGATTACTTTCAATCAGCGTTTCTGTGATTTTTCTATTCTGCAGATATTTTCTTCTGGGTGACAGGGAGGGTAAAACCTGAAGCCAACAGTGTTCTGTCACAGTTTGGAGAGCAAGTTAAAGACACAACACAAAAAACAAGCAGAGTGACACAGAACAAAAGGAGCCCCGCTTACAGGTGATGAAGGTTAAGAAGAAGACAGAAATGTGTCGATGTGAATAACGGTAAGATTACGGATTTCTTTTTTTCAAAATCGTAACAGAGAAGTGTGATCCTTCTGAAAACAGGAACATGTACACAGGTTGCTCACAAACTATGAAGAGCTCATGGTCAAGGACAACTTCAGTGTAAGAAAATGAATTCCCAAGCACTAAAAAAGCCACTTAGGCAAGAATGCGGAGTTGATTTATTTTACAGTGTGAAGGGTCAGCCTTCTCTGGCTCTGCATTGTCGGTGCGTTGCCTGTGACTCAGGGACAGCGCTTCATGTTCAGGAGAAGACATGAATGAAGAAAGTAAAGAGAAAACTGAAAGTTAAAAAAAAATAAATAAATAAATGTAAATGTTCATGAGATATCCTCTTAGATGGTCAGAGGTGACGATGGAGGAAAGAGACTTGAAAACAGAAAAGTGAAGGAGGAGGGACTAATGTAACACTGACCATTAAGAAGGGATGAGTAGTTATAATTTACCCCAGCTCTACTCAGAAAGGCTGCTCGCGACAATGACCTTGGACATTCAGTCAAAGCAACTCAGGGCAAATGAAAAGATGTGGTATGTTTGTATTCATCAAAACTGAGGACGAGTCAACCACAGTTTATTCCAGCTACAGAGGAAATGGCTTGTTAGTTTTGTCTTGTTATACTGTATTTACATTTATTTTATTTCATTTCATTTATTTATTGCATGTGATACTAAGAGTCATTGTTTTTTTGTTGTACTGTTTGCCATGACAAAAAAACCCAAACATATATTTAGCGTTATACTTTTGCAATAATGTTACATTTCTTGTCAAACACTTTTTTTTTAATTCAATCAGATATTAAATTCTTAATGGTGCTCCCTTTCGAATTTTAACTTTTTCCTCTCAAAGTTTGGACTGGAACATGTCTAAAAATGAGAAATAGACCACAAGTTCAGAAAACGTGCTGCATTTTAAGAAGGCACTCAAATGCAATATCACCTATGCACATCTAAAGTTAACCTCATTTACACAGAACAGCCACATTTGACCAAGAGTGATTTTCATGACTTGAGTCTCATCCATTAAATCGTACCTCTCTGTCTCGACACTTACCCGCTCTCCACCCCCCACGCGGCTATGCTGTATCTAAATGGTAATAATGCAGCATCTCAATATGATATTTCCTCACTCCTTCATTGCATATTGTTGGTTGCATATTGTTTTTCTTTTTTTTTTTTTGTCCTACTGTGGTTACTGCTTAGGGCCCTGCAAAGCCCTGGCCAGCTGCTTTGTCAGGATGCTAAATGGAGGGCCGTGAGTTTAAAAACTTAAAGAGGCAGTGAAATATTAGCCAATGTGGGTGAGGAATGAGTGGCTGAGAACCGCAGCGTGTCAGTGTTAAATGGTCGGACTCGGATGCATATAAGTTAGTCCAAGCATGAAGGGCAGTGGGACGCTCGCGTGGAAACGATGTCCCCTCCCCTCCTTCCCATCCCTCACCTCCTCCACAGACACACATTCGCACACACATACACACTCGTACTGTCACACCCCACCCACACAGCTTTTAAGCAAGGAGCCCATCAGAAACTTGTCATTTCTCTCATTCACTCCGACAGCCTTGAGACACAATGCAGACTTACCTCTGTGTTGTACACCCCATATATCAGAAAGATGAACAGGCCCTGCAAACACAGACAAAGAAAGAAAGCGAGAGAGAGAGAGAGAGAGAGAGACAGAGAGAAAGGAAGAGGAAGAAGAGGAGGACAAAGTTGTTATTGTTGTTTTCTCTCTTATCTTAAAAAAAAAAAAAAAAACAAAGATCAAAAGTAATGAGTGGAGCGACACATATGGGTTGATTTGTACTCTATCCCAGCTACACAAAGCCGAAGTAGAGACTGTAGTGAAAAGTACTGAAAGAAGTAGGACAACTTCTCCAAACTGGGCCACCTCTGTAAGGCTCAGTTTGCATTTGTTTCGCCTACAATAGTTCTGCTCCTCATTCTAGGCTGCACTAAGCCATCAAAGGCTCAAGCCCAAGGTTCCACACAGCTGTATTGAAATAGAAAATCTCAAGTGCCTGTGTACAGTCTGCATTCTTAGACACAGAAACACAATACATAAATTTGATTTAGTACCTACAAACATAGGGAGCGCACAAAATATATACAGAAACACAAAGTTTGTGCACATATGCAACGGACAGAAAGACCAATGAAAGAGGAAACAAAGCCGTTATTAGCACAAACATATTAAAAGACACAGACACACACACGCACACACACACACACACATAGACACACACACACACTCGTACATAAAGAGAGCAACCCAGGCCAGACGAGACTATCAAGGAAAACCATTGGAGGAAAGCGGAAAGAGAGACAGAGGGAGCATAATGAAAAAAATGACACATAAAAGAAGATATTTCATGTTCACAAAACTGCACGGCTAGTACCCAGAGCCCAAGAATGCCATGCCCTTGGATGCATAAAGGCTGCACTTTTGGTCACAGAAAAAGAGCTATTTTTCATTCCAATCCATTGTGGCATCCACTGAATGTGCAAGCTGTCCATTCGCCTTCGGGCCATAATGTAATCCTGTTGCCTCAATGGAAACAGTGAGAACAACATTCTCAGAGCTCCCGATTGAACTGTTTCACAAAAGATGTACCGAGAAAAATGAAAAGGCAGGTAAAATCCTATAAATTTCAAGGCTGATAGATGCAGTAGATTCTTTGATAAGAAAACCGCACGTCGATGTGGATCTGGCTATCACAAAAAAACCTTTTAAAAGTACATCCCTACCCTTTTACAACTGAGAGTGTGTTTGTGTTCCTTCATCTTTAAACGAGGGTAAGGACACATCCTGATGACAGGCAGGCACAACCTGGTCAATGCATCAATCAAGTTGAGTTTGGAGCATCCAATTTTTGCCAGAGGGAGATCTCGATGCATCACCATTGACAACATGATTTGGGGGCCCATTCAGAGTGACAGGGCGACGATGGCTGACGATGACGACCTCTAGCCCGAGCTACTGCCCATTCACCTCCTACTGGCCGCTCTTGTCCTCCAGGGACTGAATTGCCCTGTCTGTCGCGCTGTCAAGTGACACCTTAGGACATCCATCCTCTTAAAACTGACAATTTCACTGGTCTCTGACATGCTAAAGACAACAGGCATAACAAGGGATCTCATGCTGAGATCGCCACACTTCTTACTTTAAATTGCAGGTAACATTTGCCACAATGTAATGTAGAACAGAATGTAATAAAAGAAAAAAAAACATGGGCCATGTGACCATGAGTTGAGGTTGTTTACCAATACTGGTGATTGAACAAATACCTCTAGAGATGAGGCTGCTGGCTTCTGAAACTCATTTTTGAGATAATCGCCCAAATTCCACTTGACAAGTCACATGGCCAGGACAGCTCCACATGTTCGGTGATTAAAGTGTGTGGCCAAGGTGACATATAATTTATATGTTATCATATCATCTCTGCTCCAATTTTCAACTGTTATTTTACAGCTAAAATTCAATTGCTGGGTCCAGTTAAAGGCCACTGTAGCTGAGAGACTGCGGGCTGCAAAGGCGGAAAAGCTGCCTTGGATGCCTTTATGTCATAGAGAGGTTTCACGTTTTTCAACTATTTGTTCTGATTATCAATTCAAACCTACGGACACCATGTATATTAAGCTTCAGTGAAAGCTCAAAAAAGCTGGGTTCTTTGTTGTTTGTGTACGTGACATATGCTGACTATAATAATGAAAAAATTGCCAACTTCAAAATTGAACTTTAAAGTTACAGAAAACAACTTAAAGTGCACATTGCTAACGATGTGCAACAAACGCATCCTGATCAATTCAGTGCTGCTGCTAATGGAGTAACATTATTACCTCTGCAAATAAGCAGGCTATGTTGTTTTTTACACTTTTTGCTTGTGTGTTATCAAGCTTCACAAACACTGTCAAGACAATTTTTTCGGAAAACAATGAAACCACTAAATTTCAGTTTCTAAGCCTTGAGCATTATCACACCAGCCATTAGTCGAAGCTGATGGTGTGTTTATGCCATGTGCTCAATTTCCACAAAAGTACTGCTGGATTCCTTTGATCCGCTTCTTTGCACGTTATGACATCGATTTTTTTGCTATATTTATGGAAAAACTTTTAAAATGTTTCACTGGTCACAAATGGGTTTTTTTCAATCTTGACCAAAACTGAAGATTTGAAGACAATGGCTAACTAAAGTTATCGTGTGAATTTTTGCTCTCGGAAAGTATTCGTCTCTCACAATTTCCTGCTACGCTTCAAAACAGAAGGTGAGATGATATCTAAGCGATGGTTTGATCAATCAAAACTGAACTTGGTAGATGAACTTGTGACCCCGTTTTGAGGAAGCACAGACAATCTGACCACTAGGAGGGGCTGCAGTAAGCGAAGAGTTTGCAAACTTGCACATAATAGAAGAAAACTATCACCTTGGCAGAGGTCTGAGGCATAGAATGGTTTTTGGTTGATAAATACGGATAAACAGAAGTAAGGTAAAACACAACTTTTACTTTAAATTAATTCGAATCGCAAGCAATCATGTCCATTGACAATTATTCAAAAGCGCAAGCAAAGTGTTTATATCATTTACACAAACACACTCTTATCACATAGTCTTTTCACACGCAGAAATACACGAGGATGTACACCAGCATTCGCTTACAATAATAGACAGTGGGTGGTTAATTTGCAGCACATACTCTATTGTATTGCATTAGAATTGCAACTCGCAACTTATTGTTGCAATTTGATTATCATGTTTTTGATCATTCCTCTTATTTGTAATTAATCTTTTGTTGTGTAGGGAACAAAGTGGGGAGAACATACTGTGCACATTAGGAAAAATGATCTATTAAAATCTAATTGAGTTAAAAATAAGTTGCATCACAACAATAATGATGGATTGTTTAAAATGTTAATTCATTAATATTACCACTAAAAAACAAACAGACAGGAAAAATGGGGCGCATTATTTAAATGCAAGTGTGCTTTTCTAAACTCAGTCCTGTTTCTTTTGAACTCAGCAGAAAATGCTACAAATTTATGCAAAGAAAGAACGCAGTTGCTTTCAAAGTATTGCTATACTGTACATCAAAAAGGGGAGCATAAATTAATTAGCATCTCGCTAATTAGGGAACAATTGTATGTTTAAAAAGTTAAAGCCAACAAACACCGTGTTTGACCAAAAACATCATCACCCCAGAGAGATATGCTATGCCGCAATGCAAGACGGAAAATAGCATTTGTTTAAATGAGCAAGCGCGATCCTTCTGATCAGATGCCGAGAGCTTTGTCTGAGAAAGCAGAGAGAACAAATCAAAGTCAGAGATTGATTTACGTTTAAGAACTCTAAGTCAAGTCAATTAAAGCAGGGGATGCTGTGGCTCTAACCCTGATACTGTTTACTACTGGCTGTTTGCGATGTTGACAACGTCCTTTTGGAAATTTACCTCTGCTGTCCTTGCAACTCACTCTTCGTAAAAGCATCAACTGAGTGCATTAAATGTTTAAGGTGATCCATTAAGCGCTGGTTACACTTAGCTTACGCTTTATTCCAGTGTTTAAGTGTTTGCTTTGTGAGTGGAAATGCTAAATAAAGCTTATCTTCCTCAGAAGTCAAAAGCTAATGATCTTTGGCACATAAAGATGTTTTTGCAGCCTGTCTACATGAATTTAGATTGGCAACTCTTGTGAGTGCAATTTGAGTTCTCAGTTAACTAAATCAGGTAGCAGAGAGCAGATCTGATTGGAGGCCTTTCAGGTATTTTTGTCAATTAATTTTATCATCAGGAGACAAAATGAATGAGCAGGTACAAGTTCAGTGTTTAGCTGAAGGCTAGTTTGCACAGAATACAAGGCTGCTGATGGATGTACGTGTAGCTGCCAGGATCACAACTGCAGCCTTTCAGTTACAATTATCAGGCTGTCAGCAGCAGGTAACACACAGCGTATAACGGGCAGCAAATGATAGATTACTTTCATTATATCATTATTTTAAAGGCACAGTCACGTACCACAAAACGCAACATGCTTTCCATAAAACCGACAAAACACAATGTGGAAATTTAATCTCGATAAAATAATGAACATGAATGATTTAAGCCATACTCGCACAGTGACTAACCACTAAGGGGCACACAACTTCTACTGTTTCATTTACTACAAACATGATATCAATAGAGGCTGCAAGGTGGAGCACTGTTGCCTCACAGCAAGAAGTACGCCGGTTCGCGGCATGGTGGAGGCACCGGGATATTTCTGCCGGGAGTTTGCATGTTCTCCCCATTCTCTGCGGGTTCTCCGGCTTCTTCCCACAAGGTCTAAAAACATGCTGAGGTTAGTTGGTGATTCTAAATTGTCCGTAGGTGTGAATGTGAGTGTGCTTGGTTGTCTGTCTCTAAGTGTAGCCCTGTGATAGACTGGTGACCTGTCCAGGGTGTCCCCTGCCTTCACCCTGAGTCAGCTGGGATAGACTCCAGCCCCCCATGACCCTAGTGAGGATTAAGTGGTGTATAAGTGTATAGATCAGGGGTCTCCAATCCTGGTCCTCGAGAGCCACAGTCCTGCATGTTTTAGATGTTTCCTTCTTCCAACACACCTGATACAAATGATCAGCTCATCATCAGGCTCTGCAGAAGCCTGATAATGATCCTGATCATTTGATCAGGATTGGAGACCCCTGGTATAGATAATGGATGGATGATATCAATATGTATGACTGAACACTTTGCGTAAAAATGCACTTTTGCTTGAATAGTTTATTACTTGATACCTCCACATCTATAGTCTCGTGTCAACAGGGTTATGGATAGAGAATTAAAGATAAAGCGATATAAGACAGATACTGGAAATTTTAAGATCGGGAAATCTCAACTTTGGTAGTTTCCTGTCTCTGATACTGAGGGCTAACAGAGTTTATGGTTGCATATTGTCCAGCAGTCACCTCCACAACAAGCTGAGCTGTGCGCACTGATAAACTGTTAAGTCCCATCGATCAGTCAAGCACACTGTCGTGGCACAATCTAAAAAGGTCCAATCTCCTTTTCTTTTTTGGTAACAATAAGCAGAAATCCATGCTATTTTTCATTTCCAGAGTTCATCTGTTTTGCTTTGTACCTGCTCCCTCTGACACTCTCATGCAGCACCAACCTGAACAAAAGCACATCCGCGGCGTTCGTCCCGACACCTTTCTGTGTTACAAATGATTACAAATTCTCAGTGAACAATACCTCTATATTTCCCCCCCACACCTCCCCTCCCTTACCTTTCAGCACCCCTATTTCCCATCTCCATCAAACTCCCCAATTGTGTAGAGTTAGGCAGCAGAGCGCTGGCAGGTAAAAATCTCAGAAAACAGCAAGTTTATGACATTGTCCTTGGGAAACAAATTTTCAATGTACAGATGTGAAAACTATGATTAAGAGGGAAGGGCAGTGTCTTGGCAAGGAAAGAGGGACTGGCAGGGCAGCTTTTTCTTTCTCCCTGGAATATATTGCTTCTGTCAACTTAGTGCCTGCTTTTGTATGAGAAGAGGGTAAAATGTTAACATGAGGTATAATGACAACGGGTATGACGGCTTTTGTCTAATAACGTTTTGTTGTTTTTTTTTTAAAGAAAGAAATGGCTTCGGGTAGCAACCATGAGAAGGAAATTTTGTCATCTAACCATTCTCATTATCACTTTTACTTAGAGAAGAAAATGGTTTGTATTACCGTAATTTCCGGATTATAAGCCGCTACTTTTTTCACATACTTTACACACTGTGGCTTAAACAATGATGCGGCTAATTTATGGATTTTTACGAATTTGCCTCAAGATGAAAGTGACATTGAGAGCGACAACAAAAGAGGGACTGAGGAAGTGTGTGATGAAGTCATTCTGAGGCTGTTCAATTCCGACACTGAAGAAGACGACTTTAGTGGTTATAGTACACAGGAGGAAGATGAAGATAGCGATCAATGACTTCTCCTGGTAGGCTGCTGTATGGTTTAATTTTTTAACCGGCCGTGTTACAGGCCCTGTTCGGAAAAAAAGCATTTACGCTATTTGTGTATGTTACTTGTACGGATTTAATTAAAAGTTTAAAAAATCTTTCTGGGTAAATATCTCATGTTACAACGTGGACACCTGCAGCTTATAGACAAGTGCGGCCTGTATATGTACAAAATTTGATTTCTTTTTAATTTGAGTTGGTGTGGCTTATATTCAGGTGCGCTAAATAGTCTGGAATTTACGGTAATGCAAATTTATATATGGCTTAGAGCAGCGGTCCCCAACCACCGGGCCACACAGAAAGAAAAAAAAAAGTTTGATTGTTTTATTTTTATTTCCAGCGCAGTCTACAAGGCATTTTATTTTGAAAAATGACTAGCTTGTCTTCCCGTCACTTCTGTCTTGTTTCCCGCACTTGACTGTTAATTTTCATGCCCGGCAGTTAAACGAAGCCGTCAGTCGAACCGCCGAAAAAAACAAACGTCTCTGGAGAGCTTCTTTGGAAAGACTCGATGCTGAGACGGAAGAAAAAGTAAACATATTAAGCAAGAAATTTTATCCGTTTGTTAAACTTTTTAATAGTAAAAACAATTATTTTTTGTTATGTGCGCATTGACCGGTCCGTAGAAAACATTCTTGCTTAAAACCGGTCCGTGGTTTTAACCACTGGTTTAGAGTAAAAATGCAAACATTAAAAAAAAAAGACAAGCGCTGTTTTTTAAGACCTCAAGCTTTGCATTGCTTCTAGAGGAAATCAATTCTGAAACAAATAACACCATTTTAGAAATTACAGTCATCAGACAAGTCCAGTATGTCAGCACTTTGGATAAGTTAAGCGGTTCTAGCACATTCACTTAACTAAAACAAGACATTTCTTCCACTGGTGTGGGCATAAAGTATAAAGTTATGACTCCTTACGCAAGTTTCCATCTCAGCTTTCCATATCTAATAAAAATACATGCAGAATTCTTTCGTAAATGATATAGCAGTATTTGGTTACTTCCTTTAAAGTAATCACAAACCGCATGCTCTATACAGTTCTTAGGAGAACTTCAGGCACTGCCATTGCTCAACGTCAAAAATGATTTATACTTGTCTAATCCTACATCTAAAATCAAAATAGATATACTTTTCACGAATGACATCCTTCAATCAGACCGACAGCTTTCTCTTAAGTCACTAAAAGACCACAACCTCCACATCCTTTTAGAGAATTCCGTGCTTCGGTGTCACCCGATGCCAAAAATGAGAGCTATTTGAACAAGTTGGACCCGACGTCAAATATCCTAGCCTAAATTCAAACACACAGAGACACTTTTCACAAATAGAGCTATCTGCATCTCCACTTGGCAAAAAAAGGGAGGAAAAATTCTGCCCTCACACCTGGCAATCATTAAGGAAATGAGAGACAGAAGAGGTTAAAACGCTGTGATGGGGGGAAAAGAAAAGAAATTCACACTTCTGCGCTGGGACTTGCTAATGTCTCTGACCCCTCCACGCATAAACAGTTTAATTAACATGTATACATAACTTTCACTTTAACTGCTCATGGCATGTCAAATCAAAGTGTCTGTCAAAGCTGTGAAACAGGCAGTTGATACTTTGCAGGTCCTCAGTTCAAATCCAGCTCTGTGTAACTGCTCCAGCTGGCCAGAAAAGCTGGCAAGAATGAAGGCAGGCAGACAGGCAGGTAGACGGGCAGCCTGCTACACTGTCAGTTTGAAGAGGTAAACACCTCCCAATAAAAGCTTTGAAACACCCAGACCTGCTCAGGCTGAGCAAGGGGGACAGATGGTATGATGTTTTCAGTGGAAAGAACAAAATACAAACCAAACATAGACGATCTCAATGCAGGTCAAACTGAAACTTCGTCTTTGGTTGATGCCTAGTTTGAATTTTGCATTCAGCAGTTTACACTTGATGTTAAATCTGCAAGTAAATACGTACAATCCAAACTGGAATTAGTTGTAATTTTATGTCTTACAGCGTTTAAACTGACAGGCTATAATGTTTACCCAGTATCCTAAACGCTTTAGTTCTCTTTACCGTGACACATTGCAGTTCACAAACTGTGTGACGGTGGGACTGGGGCCAAAGTTTTCTTCCTGTTTCCATCCTATTGTGCTTTATTAGGGAAAGTGGATAAGTTATTCTTTGAGAAGAGCTATTAGGATTCCCTGTTTCTTTCCCATACACACACATCCAGTCAGTTGGGCTGTCACATTGAGGAGGGGACCCCCAAGCCAGCCTGCCTCTACGGGGGTATATAGCTACAGAGGAAAACTGAGAGGGTACACACACACACACGCACGCAAACAGGCACACACTGAGGCCAGCAGCAACACCAGTACTGGTGTGTGATGGCTCAGGAGAGGAGCGAGAGTTATTAGCTTAGCCCTGAACCACCTACTTAATATAGGGGCCGGCGGTGATCGCTAACAGAGCCTGGCAGAGGTGACAGCTTTTGGCCCTGCTTGAGGAAATCCAATTGAAAAGCAGCCAAGAGGAACAACAAGCCCGAAACAGATGTTGCTCGCTACCACCGGTGCAACTTGGGTACACACAACCCGGCGGCAACAAACCGCGATGGCAAAACTGACACACAAACATACACGCGGCGGACACAGAGTGGAGCGCACACACACACACACATGTACTTTAAAGCCATGTGAAAGTGCACAATAATGACACACAGGAGGGGGAAAAGCAGCATAATGGCAAATGTTGTGCACAGTTCAAAGTTCACCCTTGGTTCTGTTTACCTTTTTTGCATGGCAATTATAAATTTCATACTTTGACTTTCACATGCACTTGTATATAATTGCTGCTTTAATCCAGTTTTCCCACATTATTTAATATTTCAGGCTAATCTTTTTATTTAAAAAAAAAAAAGGGCAGTATGACAATCAGACAATCAGTCCTGTCAGTTTGACCAAGCTTGTATATTACTGACCACCAGTGCAGTTTTTTTTAAGAAACAGCAACAGCATGATACAATTAAAAATATACTGAATTATTATATAAAGCACTAAACGACACATAAACACACGTACTGGGCATTTCCTCCCAGTTTAAACAGGATTTAAGCATCCATAAACTCTATCAATTCAAGGTTAGTTTTCTTTTTACGCAGAGCACAAAAGGTTCTGGCAGATACATCCAAATGTGATTGAGAAAAAAAAAAAGTAGAAGAATATAAGAGAGGAGTTCATAGGTCTGTTAAAAACATCTACATGGAGCCAAAAATAAAACCTCTTTCCCCAGAGAAGAGATCCGCCCATTCATCCATCCATCAATCCCTCCACTTATTTATTTATTTATTTATTTTTAAATCTCTGGTAAGGCATCTAAACAAAAACACAACACACAGGCCCTCAAAGCTTTACAGCCCTTTGCGCCACTATTAATTGAGTTTGAAAAGCTGACTGTGCCTTAGTCATAATAACGTTCATTTAATTTTTCTATTACCACAACTGCAAAAGAGCAAGGGAGAGGTAGGGTGAGAGAGAGAGAGAGTAAGAGAGAGAGAGAGGGAGAGAGAAGGGGGGAAAATGGGCTAAAATCAATTGTGACATATCTTTATTACCAGTCGATGACAAATGACGGCACATTTGCCATTGCTCTGGCATTGTGTCAGTGTGTGTCATATCGATTTTACATCAGACGGACAAATGTTATTGATGAAGTGCCCAAGAAACAGATGAGCACTCTATTTTACTTGTTTTTACGTTTAAATAAACCAGAAGGATGGAGACTGAAGAAGGTGATAAGCCTGTGTAGTGAATCTTTCCATTTGTTAATGCTCAGGTTTAAAAAAAATTAATAAATAAAAAACTCTTCAAGATTAACTCAACTCTGAGGCGTTTACACAAATCTGGCTTGTTGCGAGACCAATGGGAGTTGGTAACTACGCTGTGAACCTGATCACACTGCACACATGTGGTAATATAATGGGGGAGTGGTGAAAAAGAGCACGAGAAAGAGAGTGAACTGTAAACAAACTAGCTTTTAAACAAGACAATTTGGCGTTGCGTGTCTTGCGCGCCAAGAAAAACACAGCCATGGAAAACTGATACAAACTTTTAACACATGGGTCAAAGCGGGAGTCTTTGAACTGGTGAGGGAAAGCATGCTGCCAGTGCAGAGAGCTGTTTAATTAAAAATACTTAGGTATCCAATAGGCCTTTCTGGGGCGCCCTCTTGTCAAATTGTATGTGATCCCGCTGTCAATCTTCCAAGGTGTTTTCTAATTGCATAGTTTTCCACTGACAGATAGGGGGAAAAAAATTCCTGGTAGAGAACAAGCCCTGAGAAACAGCAGCTAGGGACCGGGTTGGGCTGTAGAATGCGTACACATGGACACATATGTGCGCACACAAACACACACACACTCTGCAGCACTGTACATGAGCTGCTCGGGGTACTGACAATGACACTGTACACTGCATACTGAATAAAGAGAATATGACTGGAAGGTGCCACTTACGCCTGGTAGTAACATCTAATCTGTGTCTGGATAATTTATCTCTTTTATTTACATCCAATTCACGCAGCCTTGCGTTTCCACCTGGTTTTAAAATGTTATCTCGATTATGCACGCATTTTCTGATCTCTGCATGCAAATTCATGAGGCAGACATCACAGACATGATATGTTCCACTCAAGGCAGAGAAAGGTTGGTCACACGCTGACTTGGCTGCACTTTGTATAACATTAGTAGAAATACAGATAACGATCAATGACAATGTGCTTGAAAGCATTTCCATTACACTTCTCACACCTAAAACTTCGACTCATGTCCATGCGTGGATTTACTTTTAAAATAATCAGCTCATAAAAAACTATGGAATTTTCCCTAGCTGAATCAACAGTAGCACAAACAGCTCACACCAAAGAACAAATCTTCCGCAAACAAACATTTACTAGCGTTTAAAAATGCTTCCAGCGGAGTACAGCAGATATGTTTGCGTAATATGCATCCACAAATTACCAATTTGCAGCCTGAATTAATAATCAGTGTGCACAGATTAAATTATTTATGACAACTTTTTGGAGTGCAAAGCCGAATCTCGTGAGCACCAAAGAGGAAACAGGCAGTGCTAAAGCAACACTAATGCATCATAAAAACTGTAAGAAAGGAGAAGGTCTACCCAAGGGCAAATGACGGGAAGGTGACAACGCTTTTAATTTGTGGTTATTAATTTTGCAATCCACATTAGATAGTTGCTATATACGGTGCTGACGACCAGCCAAGATACCAACCCCAGCACAGAGAGTCTCACTGGCTTACCACCTGCAAACGCTAAAAGCATTTTTAGACGAGCACAATCCAGTCAAAGCAACAGTTTCTGGTCTCTGTGCGCAGGTGGATGAGAAATTTCCAACCAGTTCCACATGTACACCAAAGCAGCCCCTGCTTGACAGTTTTCTATGAAAGTGTGCCTAATTTCTGAGAACAAATACGGAACAATGCTTCTTCATAAAGAGAGTACACTTTGCTCAGGGAACAATGGGATGTTTGCCCTTGGTGTACTCTTTTTGTGCGGTTAAGTACTCCAGTCATTCACATGCATACATCCGTGGGCATGAAAACAAAATTTTAAATTACCTGAAAGATCGGTGTGAATACACAAACCTTATGCATTCACAGCAACATCCGAACAGTACACCTAAAATTGCACCACTGACAAGTCTGTGTTGCGGTGTCCTTGACTAACAATGACAAATGGATGCTATATGCAAAGTCTGAACAAGTTGCTTTTGTGTACCAAACAGGAAAAAACATTGTTCCGGGTACCGTTATGAGATATGTTTGATCTCCTGTTTCTCAACTAAGGTGAGTCGAGCTGAGGTTAATGGCACGTGTCAAGCTCAAGAAGTGTAGGTGAGTGTGTGTGATGTGTGTTGATGTGCGTGGGTGTGAGAGAAAAGGAATCAGAGAGAGTAAAAGATAGACAATATCTTTCACTTATTTGGGCATGTGAACTGTCATTCCGTGTCTTGTGCTATATTATTATGCCGTATGAGTGACCTTGTATTTGTTAGGGATGCAAGCGACTACAGATACATTATTTTTGATTTGAAGAAATAATGGGCTTTAAACGCATACAAATTAATTCTGATTGTTGGCAATAACATTTTTTTTTCTTATTCCAGTGAGCGTTCCTGTCACAAGGTTTTTGAAAACACCTTACTGCAAGAAAAATAATGCAAAACAACCCCTTTAATCGCTTGGTATCCTCACAAAGCAGCATCACCTTCATACGGCTCTAGTGTCACTGTCTGTCTGCTTTTGTCTTATTAAAAGGTGAAATAATACCCCCAAAGGCATACTGTCTTCTCACACTCATTTGTCAAAATGTGTAAAGCTTGTTTCAAATTGAGCTCTAAAGTATAGAATAAAAAGGTTCCCAGAATTCAAATGAAATAAATATGTTAATACAGTAAGTCAGAAAATGTTGAAACTAAGAAAACTGCAGTGACGGTAAAATTACATCCTGGAATTTGCCAAAATGCGCAATTTGAAAGAGGATCTGAAGTAACCTTGTCTCAGCGTGCATGTGTGAGTGTAACGTTTGGGTCGTATGTGTGGTTCTGTTTCTGTGTACCTACATAAGCCCACTTCTGTGGCTCCTTGTATCCCTGCATTTGTGTATGAGTGTGCATGCGCATACGTGTGTGCTCCAGCACCGCCATGGCGACGGGGTGTATCCATCATGATAAACCGGCAGACTCGGCGACTGTCACATGCAATCACACTTCACTACGGTTCGCAGGACTTCAAAGTGAAAATGAATGGTAGTTCATCGACATGAAGACTTCATATATCTTCGTTTTTTTCCTCTTTTTTTTTTTTTGCTCTTTCTCTCTCTTTTATGTTTTGGAAGAGACTTGTATTTTTTTTTTTTCCCTCCCAGCCCCCCTTTTGTTGTGAGGTTCACCGTTTTTGTCACTGTCTGAAATGCATGATGGGACACTTATTTAATAACAAAAATAAACAAATTATTTCCATCCAGTATTTTTTATCAGCAATTTTAAACTAGTTTTTAGTCATTTTCATTCGAACCCGACACACTTAACACTAATAAAGTAACTACAAATAGGTGATTTTTTTTATTTTAATAACGAAAGTTTGCTTCTCCCTTATTTCGAGCCACAGTTCACAGATAAAATCCCATTTACCTTGAGTGTTTGAATAAAAGTTCTGATGGACTTAAGCAGAGAGCTAAAAGACAAGCTCAGGTAATGAGTCAAAAAAATCCCCTTTTCAAGTTCTTTTGATTAGTGTCGACAGTTTATTCACATCCAACAATTAAACAGTAAAAGACAAACATATTTGAGTGCAATTCTATTTTTGAGCTGCCCATAATATTAAATAACCAGGTTTTAATACCAGCAAAATTGCACCACTGCCGTGAGAAATCAAAGAAAAAGGGATCTGATGGCTCAGGTATGCTGTGGGGGGCATTACTTTTTTTTTTTTTTTGCGCATCCGCTTGTGCCCTCACTACAAGTCAATACAAAGTTATCCTGGGTCACCTTTATCCTATGACAAAATATTTCTATGCTGGTGGTCTCTTCCAGGATGACAACTGCATCTTCCATAGGGCATGAGGGATCACTGAATGGTTTGATAAATATGAAAATTATGTGAATAACATGGCTTTCACAGTCACCAGAACTCAACCCAACTGAACAACTATGGCAGATTTTGGAGCAACGCATCAGGACACCACCGTTATCAAAACACCAAATCACTTTGTATCCTTTATCCTTCCAGTAGATGTCCAGAGAGTTGGACAATCAACACGAAGGCTAAATGAAGCTATTCCTGAAGCATACGACGGACCAGCACCTTACTGAGACACTTTTTCCTTTAATTTGTCACCCATTTGTACATACAAGCGTTAAATACCTGCATAAAAAAACGCTCTAATTTTAATGAAGTGTAATACCGTTGATATCCTTAACAGTGTATCACTACAGTAAAACTTGAATTTCCCCAAAAAAATAACTGCCTTCATCGTAATTCAGCAAATGACAGATAAAATCCATTTGACATTGAAAAGTCAAAGTGAACATGGCAAGTGCTAAATGTGATAATCAAATTTGTAAGCACTAAAGAGTCAAATAAGACAGAATAATTCCTGTGCTGTAGCTGCTGCAACACTAGCAAGGCTTTCCTTTAATCTAGTAATGACTCTGAATTGACACGGTGCTTTTAAAAGCTGTGAAGATCATGCTATAGGTCTCCCTGCCTCTCTCCGTCTATCGCTGCCCTGGCTCAGGCTCTGCTCTCGCTCTCCAGGCTGCTTGATTGGCACATGCTTTCACTTAATGAGGGATAATTACTAAGGAAAACAAGTGGGAGACCACATCTGCTCAGTGTAAAAAGAAGTCCTGGCCTGGTGCAATCTGTCAGACAGGGCTTTCAGGTTATGTGTGTGAATGTTTTACCCACCTTCAGTGGCCTCCCAGTCCAACACAAACCATCCAGGACCCTCCCTCCTCCCTGTCCCGACAAGAAGCAGATTAATAGGAATCAGCATGTGGCTGTAAACACTCAGCGGGAAGAGTGTATATCTGCGTGCGTTGACATGCATAGGAAATGACCTAGGGTATCTGTCGAGGACTGGCCAGGGGCCACAGCAGGAAGGGCAAGAGGCCAGTGAGGACGATCAACATCCCAATCAGTGTCCTGCTGCCAGAGCTGTTGTTCTCCCGCTCACTTTGCCACTGTTTTGTTTACTTTCACACAATGCTGTACTGTAACAGTAGTAAAATACCAAAGGTAGCCGCCCTGCTTCCCAGACACCTCCACACATCGGCCATAAATCACCTCTGGGACATACAATGCGCTAAATGCTCTGTTAATGACCAGCTCGTGTTTACAGGTAGTTGTCTTGACTATAGTTTAACACTAGTGGCGTAAATCACACTTTTAAAGGCAAACTTGTCATGTTTAAATGGTAAATTTACAATTGATTGTATTTTTTAAACTGGCGTTTATTTAAAAGGACAGGGACAGAAATGAACACTTCATGCAAAATGACTGAGTTTGTCCATAATACAGGACCGTATGCTCATGTCTTCTATCAGTCAATCGGATTGAGACTGTTCTTGAGGTGAGGACCTCAGTTTAATTTATGCTTGGTATTTCTGACAGCGATCGCTCAGCAAAGGAAGACATTTCACATCTCGCACGGCATATAGGTCTGTACCTTAGCCACAGCAGTAAAAGATAAAAGGGGCAACTCCCATTCTCAGTCCATGTCAACCTTTTCTGTAATAATGAAAGTAAAGATAAAAGATTTAAAAAAAAAAAAAAAAAAAGAAGTAGTTTTTAAAATTTATATGGCTGGATTAAACAAAAAGCAAAATTTTCTCAATTTAGTTTGCCAGCTTTGTTTTAAATAGGCAAATATCTAACAACTTAGGATTAAATTAAATTCCTGTATGTTCATCTTTTTTCACTACAAATGTGTCACTGTTCTAGAGAGACTGATCTGATCAAAACACTCCTACTAAGCTTAATTATAACTAAAAATAAATAAGCAATAAATAAGAAGAATTTGAAACGTGTTAAATATCCACTAATCTAATTTCACTTGCAGTAGATTTAACAATAAAAATCCTAAAAGCTGAGTAATGTGGGATTTAGCAACAGCAGGTTTTCTTAACAGGTATCAGTTTATTTTATTTGTCTATACATAATTTGCTAATGACACAATCTGCAAATCTGGTTTTTAAAAGACACATTTTACATCTATTAAAATAACTAAGAAAGACAAGAGAGTCTGTCTGAGCAGCATTTGTTTGCCTAAACGCAGCAAAAAGAAAACGGCTCACATGTAAATTGGAACCGATATTTGACAGCCTTTTAACCTTCCGACACCCTCGCCCCTCCCTCCTCGCCCCGATCCCAGCACCTCCCTACCACCCACTCGCTAAAAGAACAACACTCTTTTTTTTTCTTCTGCTTTCTTGCCCTGCGCTGACCCAGTTCTCGCTAATTACCCGCAAAGTATACATCAAAGCCGGGCAAATCTACAGATCTGCTGCAACGTGGCAGGGTAAGGAAAACCAGGACTATCCCTAACCTAGTCACCCCGCGCCGTCACTGATAGAGCTCCGTGTGTGTGCAAAGTGGTGTCAGCCAATACAAAAGGCAAGGCGGTGAACTTATAAATAGAACAGTCATTGTTTCGACGTGGGTAATTTCGGGTGTCGGAGTCGTTCCTGAGACTGTCGGCTTGGACGAGGGGGGGGGGGAGGACTGGATGTGGAGGAGTGAGGTCATGAAGTTGGGAGTCAGCTGATGGGATAACACGCTGGCTGACATGCGTACACAAACACAAACATAAAACCTCAGACGCACATGTATAAAAGCGTGGATATTAAAAAAAAAAAAAAAATACTAAATCAAATGCACGTGAGGAAAAAGTAATTCTCTCCTTTTCTCTCTCACACACACACAGGTATGGCTGGGCTGGGCCAAAGGGGATGGTTTGCTTTCTTATGACACAGTCTATTACAAAATTGAGCTGGCAGGTAATTCTAAGGCAAATAAATGCCAGCAGGTTTAACACAAGGAGAGGTCTTTGGGGTGGCGGCGAGAGCAATGACAGGAATTCTCTCGCCTCTTTTGACAGGAAGCCTATTATTCTCGCTGCTTTATTTTCCCAGGCCAGTTTTTTTTAAAACTGATCTCTCCAATACCATTTCTTTCCCCCCCACTCCCTCAAAAAAAGAAAAAATCAGTCCCACCTCATCTGAATAGCAGCAGCTCCTTGTTCACTTTTGCTGGTCTGTCTCTTTACTCCCAGACTTAATATTTACATTACGAGGAATGAAGGTTTTTTTTTTTTACAGCTTCTTTCACTGACTCCTTCTCAGTTAATTTCAAGGGTACTTAGGTGACCATTTTTACGAGGTATTTTCTGCACAAAAAGCCTTGATGCTAACATTCTGAATTAAGCCTCCATCTGTAAGAAATCTTCCCGTCGAGCAGGTGAACGTACAGCGAGCGTTCAACGGAGCGCTGATTTTAATGGTTTTTCAAACTAAAAAACATAAAACTACAGTGAAAGATGAAAAGAGACAACAGGGGGAAAAAAAAAATAAGTACAAGTTGAGACAAAACACACTATAAATATACTACTTAAAAAAGCTGTGCTACATCCTCATTATAAGTGCCATCTCAGACAAGCGTGGTGGGAGTCAGCGCTGACCTTGGTATCCCGTTTGAATATTGTTTTAATGCCGCGCCTGGTAATTGAGGATGCAACGCAAACAGTGGACTCTTTTTCAAAGGGAAAGTTATTTTCTCAGGCAGTGGGAATGCAAACAATCATGTCGTGTATTTATTTGTTTGTTTATCAACCCCACCTCGTAATTATCCGAGACACTAATTAAAATATGGATTTATAAATAAATCTCCATGATTTTACCTATGACTACATTAACTTAAAAAATTTTCATCATCCTCGCCCAGTGTGTTGTTGTTTTTTTTTATATACTCAAACATTTGAAAATCTTTTGTTTTACCATAATATGTGCAATAGTCTCATTAAAAAGTGCATTTTATAATTCACATATAGCATATTTGTCAATTCAATTGCAAATTAATTTAGCTCAAATGCTATATTTTTTTATTCTAAAAATATGTTTCAATTTAATTATTAGCAAATAAACAAGTGTGACTATATGCAGCATTTTTGTGGCACAAAGCAATACTGTGAAGAGATTAATATGCCAATGAAGCAGATGAAATGTTACGAGGTGTCCCTGTAACAACGGCATAATATCCAGCTCACTGCTGTGTTTATTGCCCCACTACGTCCAGTAAATTCCACTCCACTGGGAGAGATGGCCGCCGTTTTAAATCGCGTGTGATCTGAGATACAGCCGACAATGAAGTGGGACGTCTGGGGAATATGGTTCCTGTTTTCTCAAACACTCCAAAATGAAAAACATTTCCCTCCATAATCTGACCAGTGAGAGGTTTGCCATGTGTATGCTCCTGTGTGTGTCGCTGCATGTGTATGGAAGCATGTACCGTGTGTGAGCAGGCAGCAAGGACTGGCTGACAGCCGAGGCTGCATTCAGATAAGTTTAGCTATTTATTTAAAATGGCATTTAAATGTTGAATAACCTTTGCTTATTACGTGGTAAATGTACTATCTATAATCCAGTTAAATTACACTAAACACTTGCCAAATGCACTCTAAAAAAATATCAGGTTTGGGCTCACCAAAAACGTTTTGCATCTGTCTTTTTGAGTTATATGTGTTGGCTGAACATAATTTTAGGTTCTACGTTGAGTTAGAGGAGCGAGCTTTTACTCTACATTTAAAAATATATTATTATTAATGTCCAGGCATGTTAACATAGAGGAGGGGACTTGAAATCCTAAACTCAAGATGAAGAAAAATGTAGTTATGAAGGCAGTTTTATCAAGTTTATCATCTTGAACTTAGTTTTAAGCCAAAAAAAAATGCAGAAATTTGCATTTTAATTACACACAATATAAAGTTGATGCTATTGCCAAGATTATTAAGTCAACACAATTCGTGGAAATTATGTTTGCAACTTAAAAGGTTTATCTAAGTTAGGAAATTAGACGTTTTATCTTGCATTTAATTAGGTTGTGGGAATTTGTCTATTTTATTCCTTTTTAGAGTCCAAAAAAAATAAAAATAAATTCACAGTAAAAGATTTGGTTTAATCAAATATTCATACATCCAGTTTTCACAAAATGTAGCCGTTCTGAAAGCAAACAAACAAAAAAAGCAATTCTGTGGAGCCAATTACAACATGGTACAACAGGAAAATGAAGGAGGGAGGGGAATCGGGAAAGGGTGAAAAAAGTTGGCTTTTGAATGGGCCGGTTGTGCAGGTCCAGATGAGTGTACTGGAGCTGCCTGACTGGGAAACCGGATCCAAGTTCTGCTGTTTTTGTTTCTTCTGCCAAATGAGAAATTAAAATAACTTTTACCTCCTTGGTCCGCAGGCCGCTGAGGGCAGTGGCGACAAGCGGCTACACACACACTCAGCGGGTTTACAACACTTACGAGGGCATTACATAAAAAATTCATTCACGCTTGGCTCGTGGAAAACACATTCCAGCCAACAACTCGGCTCATGCACTGATTTATTTTCTGCTTTTTTTTTTCTTTCAGATTCTTTTTTTTCCCCCCATTTATTATGTATTATTTATGGAGTTGCAGTGAAAGTAAAAGTTGAAATTATAACTTCTAGGTTAAAGATTTTCGATGCACTGCCTTTTCATGAAATGAGCTGCTACGAGAGCAGCAGCAACCTGACACCCGACCGACGCTGAAAGTGACGGTGTCAAGCAAAGCAGAGACGCACAATATGCTTTACTCAGATTTTTACACAAGCCCCAAAACTGCATTGATGTTAGATTGAGTCAAGGTAACACAAAGAGCAAGCTTTCTGCCACTTATAATATATAGAAAAGTTTTCACTCGTGACGGCCTGCACAGCTGAAGCTTTCTGTAAATATCATCAGGCCTCATTCACACAGGTTTTGCTATTTTCACTGTTAGCCAAGAGCAAGCAGCAGAAGATCCGTCTGATGTGTGGAACGTCAGACGGATCACCAGCTAATTCTAAGCATTTTATAATATCAGGTATATTACTAGGCAAAAACAAAAGCACAGAGCAGAATGGTAGTTCTATAGGAGTATTCACATTTTTCGGGTGCTTTATTTCGTACTTCATGGCCTACAAACCATTTAAAGGCATAACTAGGAATAGCATTTAACCACTTTTTAAATAACACTGAGTAGATCCCATAATTAGAAAATAGGCAGAATTAAAATGAAATGTGTACATATGAGCTTTACACGAATGAGGCCAGCTCTCTTGAATGCATACATGCCAATGATTGGAGATTTTTTTCTTTCTTTCTTTTTTTTTTTTTACCTTGAGGGGACAAAAAGCTGAACTGTGAATGGCTATGGTTTGATGCAAGGATGACACTAATTAGTGATTCAGTGTTTAAAGTCAGTTCATATTTTGGGGTAAAATTCAGTCTGAAGTTAACTACTTACGTGCCAGAGCTGACAGTAATTTCGGCCACTTTCTATTTAGCAGAGACAACAATTCATCAGCCTGTGACCTGACAGTGAGGCTGGACTCGCAACAGAAGATTCGAGCTGATTTACACCAATTTCACTCCACCTGATAAAGCAGTTGGCTATTTATTATTGTCACATTTACAAAGTAAAAGCAAGATAGTTATGATTATCATGAAACACCAGCAAGTTGTTGCACTTTAGTCATTATTATGTTTACACCTGATTCCCAGTCAAATGCTTCATCAGGTATGACAGTGTTAATAACATCCTGCAGCATGTGATGCAGCATTATTTTACAGTCTTGTCTCGTCTGCGATTAGAGAGAAGAATATCTGGGACATTTTTCCTCATGTGTGATGTGACACAATTTTAGATTCCTTCAGGATTTTAAAACTACACTAGTGTGCACCTATCCTTATGTTGGTCAAGAGTTCTTTAAAGCAGGGTGAAGTTCCATATCAGGAAATAAGATTTACATGTAAAAAAATAAAAAAAACTTCTTCATGTTCCTAGTAGTTTGAAACCATAGTTGGCTCAGAATCATTATTTATGACAGCTACCATATACAAATTCAATTAAAAATAATATATGATTTCCCAGCCTAAATAAAATAAAAATAAAAATAAACTGTCAATGAAATGTAATAATAAATGAAACATGTAAAGGTCAAATCTTATTGTTTTAACTAGTCAGTGATCTTAGAGGTGCTTGAGGTAACTCCCTTCAGTGTAATTAATAAAAGGCTGATTAACTCCTGGTAATACACCAGCCTGAACCATCTCTGTTCTCTGCATTAAGCTACACAAGCAACAGAACCACTGACTGCAGTAGTACAAACACAGTTTTGTAATAACTGAGCTACTGGGCGAAAAAAAAAAGAAAAATCACCTTTTCTCAAACAATCACTTCAGATGCTGCAGACGCATTGCTTACTCACACAACAAATCTCCCATATGGCAAAAATCAATAAGCAGAGCAACACTCTATTGATCATATCTATATCTTGGATACACTCTGATGTCCATCAGCCAAGCGTGCGTGCGTGTGTGTGTGTGTGTGTGTGCGTTGTTACGAGGGGGTTTAGCTCTCATTTCAATGCAAACTATATTCATTTTGAGGCCTTAAGCTGATTTAAAACTACGCCTCAGGTTAAATAAAGACTATTTTTACAGTCAGTTTCTTTCTGCGTTATTGGCCATCTAATGTGGCTTTGTGCACAGCTAATGTGGATCAATGAATCAACTTCCCACAAAATGCAGGGATGCAATATGCAATAAAGTATAATGTAATGCAATGATGTCTTAAAGAAACAAAAGGCAGGAGGGACTTTGTGTTCACATGTAAAACAACTGTCCAGATTGACGACTAAAAAAAAAAAATAAACACCTAATGTACACTTTCTGCGAGATTCACTGACCTGCACAGTATTTCTTTTCTAAAGTCGTCTTTAACGCTGAATAAAATCATGAATTTCGCCACTAAAGGTTAACTGAATACATGTAAAATCTTCGTTACAACTCGGCAGTCTGTTTATTTGATATAGAAAGCTGAAAATGTTGTCATCAGTTCCTGCGATATGAAAGACCTTAATGTGAAATGAATGAGACAAATCGATGAGAAAGCTCATTGATTTCTCTATATATTTGCGCTGTAATGACAAGGCACAGGGCTGCCCTCCACAGGAATCAAAGTGACATAGCAGAAATAAAAGGCTACATCACTGAAATACACTTTTCCTGCAAATTTACCAAAACAAACCACTTGGACTTAATGCACTCTCAACGACTTGCAGAGGACGATCGTTACCCTAACATTTTCTTTCCCTAACTCTCTAACTTCCTTCACCTCTCTACTTTGTTTTGTCCCTCTCCTCCTGTCTCTCCCCCCCACCGTCGCTCTCTGCAGCTCAAAGTTATTGATAGTTTAAAGTTATGGGCTAATAATAAGATGGACACTGCATGGCCAGGAGCCTATTATACCCAGGTAATGGATAGTGCGGGTTTTGAATGACATTGCCCAGAGATTGGATGACGGAGGGTGGGGCAATTTATGGTCTACCCAAAGAGCCCCCGTTCCCCTTTTCTCACACACACACCACACACACACACCGACACACCGACACACACACAGTGCACTGCATGCTATTTATCTCTAGCTTGATAAGGAAGCAGATGAGGCATGTCTGTATTTATGGTGAAGATGTTCATAAAAAGTAGTGACTTAGAGTAGGAAGTTAGAATCGACTCGGGGAACATCATATTCACTCAAAACTCCCAACACACCTCCACTATTTAAATACATTTTTGGTGCGAGTCGTCCCAAATATGTTCGTAACAATTCTTCCTTAAACTTTGAGCCTACTTTATCCCACGTTGCTTATTGTAGAAATGCCGTTCTAACGGTAAAACAACCAGCTCACTCGCCGTCATTTGTTGCGTTTTTATTTTACGCACTTAGATTAAAAAACTGAATCAGGAAAAAAAAGAATGGGAGACGCTGCTAAATTCTTCAGAAAAACAACTCTTTATAAAGCTGCCACCCCCACAATATTCACACTATCATTTCATCACCAAAACGTAGGGAAATTTGTCTTCTCTCACGTGCGTCTTTAAGTCAGGAGTGTTGGAGAGAAATACCACCCGACTATCTTCTAGACTGCAAAACAGACTCAGACCAGAGGAAAGCAGAAACAATCCTTTTTTAAAACTTGCTGGATATTCTACATTTCTGACACAAGATACACAAAATTGCACAGATGCACACAGCGAAGTTTGTTGTTAAAACCGTAGTGATTGGACTTTACTTGAACAGTGATACTTCAAGAGGTGCGCTGAGTAAAATCTCAGTGAAGTGTCAATTAAGGGATGAAGCCAACCCTAACAATCTGGCTACAGGGACGCCCCTACAGCTCACCGAGCTGAGTGGTGACCCATGAACAGGACTATAGTCCCCGATGCAGTGGTCGTGGGTTCGACTCCCGCTCACGACCCTTTGCTGCAGGTCTCTCCCCGTTCTTCTTCCCCTTTCCAGTCTATCTACTGCTCTAAACAAAGACACAAAAAAAAGCCCCAAAACAATCTGGCTGCACACAGCTGACGGACATTAAGTCATGAACAGCTTCTCTGCTCTCTGTGTGTCTGTTCACACACTTGACTGACATTTCTGTGGCACTGCTACTATTTTAACACCACATACAAGACACATGGATTTACACATTTCAACAGTTTTCTCTAGAAATACTGTTTTAGTCACAAGTCATTCTGCAGTTCATTTCATTCGGCGAGTTCTAGTTAACTACACACACACGCCACACATCCACTTTCTTCTTTTTAGTATAACTAATGCAAACACATAGCATATCTGAGGAGGAGTATTACAGATTTGTTTGGGAACAACTGTTTTAACTTTTACTATCTACATCAAGAGAAAACACACACACACACACACACACACACACACACACACACATTCACAAGCAAAATTTACCAGACAGTTGCATTTACTTATGAAACAATTAAACAATAATCGTTTCAAGTTTAAACACGCTTTACATGCAACTCAATACCTCTGCCACCTTAAGTATGTGCAGATCTGTCGATATGCAAATGAGTCCCTACCTTTCTCCCCACTTTCCCCTCTGCCTCTTGGCTGCAGTTCAATCATTCCTGCATCTTTTAAATCTGCTCAAACACTTGTAACACTACTCTATACTATACAATGGCATGCTGTAATATTGTAGATATTCAACCGATATTTAAACTTGCGAGGTACATTTGTGCAAAAAATACAGATTTATAGAGCAAATCCTGGTAAATCTGTAACAATAATCTTGTTCCGCTATTGGGAAGCACTTTGGGTTCACGTTTGTTGTAGTAACGGTGCTTTACAAATAATGGTGGCTTGATTTGAGTACTTTGTGTTTTTAATGTCACTACATTGATCAAAACTTGAGTTTCAAATCCTAGAACTTGAAAATAAGACGTCTTTCCAGTTGTGTAAGACTGACACAAACAAGGTGCTTCACAATTTTTTCCAGGATACTAGCCGATAACATGCTCTGTTTTGTCATTAAACAGCTTAAATAACTTCTACACATCAGTGATGAAGTCGAACAAATGAAGCCTAATGAAGACACAGGTATGTCTTGGATGCTGCCTTAACCCAAACTGGGCATCATCTGTTCTCAGTTCATACAACACAAGTAAAACTCAAAAGCTTCTGTTTCGGAGGTATTGTAGCAGACACACACTTGTGCCAGGTAAGCTGCACGCTTGCTCATAATGGCCTGCTCAGGTCTGTATTGAGAGATGTAACAGCAACAGTAGAGATACTTCAGACTGTGTTGTCAGGATGGAGGAGGAAGAAGAGGAGAGAGGAGGGCATGAGGGAGAGCAATGAAAAAGGCTTGTCAACATTATCTGTTTTATTGATTTAACAGTAAAGGCTTGCCGCTTAAGCTTTATGTTGCTTTGGCTGGCCCCATTGAAAATACAACAGCTGCGAATAAAAAACGATTTCCTAAAAAACATGAGGGTTCCTATTTATTTATTTTTATTTCTATCTCCTGCCTCCCACCTCAGGTTTTGCATGCATCATTCTAAAGGTTTCACACATTTCATCATCTTTATGAGTGCCCATTATAGTGGGACTAAGTTTCTACTGTACTCTCCCTCTACAAGGATCAATAACAGGGAAGATGGCAAGACTATCCTCTACATAATGACGGTGATCCATTGTAACACAGAGTCTGATTAACATAATAAAGTCCCTCTCCAGTCACTGATTAGGCCCCGAAAGACCCATCTCCAGGATTCACAATTACTAAGACGTATTTTTCTTTAAAATAATTTAAATGCCTTAGATGTAACTCTACAACGTTACCTCCTCTACAGTTTGCAGAGCTATAAAGTAATCGCCTCCTTCTCCACCCATCCCGACACTACTTCCTGTAGCTTAAGCACATCAGCTCACCTGTGACTAACTCACAAGTCTAACATAAACTATACAGACATCCTCTCCTCAGACTGACAGTAAATCTTTCTCTATACAGCGATTTAAACATTTACATGCTTCTAAACTTTCAGTAGTGCAGATTCTTATTGCAGCAGGGGCATTACAAAGCTTTATATCGTCTCTAAAGGCTGCAGCTCCTGTGATATTGTCCTGACAGCTTGGATGACCTCTTCAGTGTTGACTGTATCTCCAAACTCCATCTCCGTATAATCCAGCCACACTACATGTTCGACGCAAAAACAAGTTCTGAGGAAGAACACTGAAATGGAAAATCCCGCCTCGCAAGTTGACAGAATTGGTTCATAAGGTTTATTATGCACAAAACTCTGGCGTCATTGGGACACTGCAATTTAAGGGACACATGTTCAGTCACAGTCTTGTGTATATCTTCCAACATATAAAAAAACACAATATGGGTAAAGAAAGAAAAACATTGATTTTTCACCAGAGGGCACCTTTATGAGGATCACTGAGGAAAAGGAGAAAATAAACCATGTTCCAACAAGACAATGAGATTACGACTTAACAGTCCTGTGAGGCTGTTCTTCATAATGATAATGCAACCATGTCGACGTTTGGAGCGTTTAATGTTTACCCTCTTAGTTTCCTCCATTAGAATGCTCAAATTTGCCATTCAGCACCAACCAAGTACATCATTATGTTGCTGAAACTTGATCATCAACCAAAGTATTAAACATACTTGAATTTTGCCCAGATGACAACAGTAGGTTTGAGGCTCAAAACATTATACCAAAGCATCCCATTTCCTCTGCACCAAAAATGTTAATGTGCTGATATTGCTACTGCAAAAGTCAGAGAATCATCAAAGTCATAAGGACACAAGGTCTGCGATCGATGAACATGTGTACAAAATTTGCCAATCCATCCAAGTAAATGTTGAACTGTTTCACTGAAGAAGAAGAAAAAAGTTTGACCTGCTGGCAGTGTTGGAGAAAAAGGTTTTGAACTTGGCTATATGTAGCAAATTACACGACAATCCACCAAATAATTAAGTTATTGAAAAATGGCAAACTGATTGTGGCACTCGAGGAAAAGTCAAGGGATCACCTTTATCAAAAGGTTTCATTCTCCGGAGACCCTGAACTTCTCTGCGAAATGAGATGGAAAATTATTCCGTTGCTGTATTTCAAGCTGGAGCAAAAAGCAACCAGCACACACAAAGTCCGACATTGCCGATTCTAGAGCCACGCCACTAGCACGACTAAAAATTCTGTGCGGACTCTCTCTCCAGGTTTTTTAACTTTCACTTTCACCAATACAGAAAATCTACAAAAGCATATGTGAGCAGCACCGATGTCTGAGATGATGCGTTATAGCTGTTAAACAAAACCATTTTACTAGCTTAGATTTTTGGTATTGAATATATATGTTTCCTTATATTTAGCGTGCTAGATCTTTTCATCGGTGAAGTCCTCAGCAGCACAAGAATTTCGGTTTTCTATTTCCACTTTGCTGAGTAAAAGCTGAAAGGATTCTTGTAATTACAAGCATCCTGCCACTATTAAGTCTGAACTAGCAAAGAAAAAAAAGGCCACATACAGACATGCCATAGCTACATAAAATCAAAGGAGAATGTAAGAGCTGTGCCCACACTGTTTTACTGACTGAATGGAGACACAGCCACAGCACATAAATAAGCACTTTACCTCAAGTTGTATTGAAATTCCCATAACACACGATCTTGAGGATTACCACTTAAAGTGCCACAGTGAGAGTAGTGGGGTCAACAGAGCAGCTTACAGCCTGGTAGGGTTCCTACTGTGTCCTGAACCGCTGAGGCTTTTGAAAGACACACTATGTAGCTCTATTATAATCGAGCAGCTGGTTATTAAAAGGGGTCTGCTATAGTTAACTTGAAATCCCATCAACGCAAATTAACACACAGCTACACCAACGCACAACACATCCAAAAAAAAAAAGACATGTTAAATGATGAGGGGTTTTCCTTCTTCTTCTTTAAAAAGTTACTTCTATGAGCACTACGCATGATTTTACAGAATGGAGATTGCGATCATTACTATTAAGCGGGCTGAGACCGGCTGAAACAATCATTTGTCATGATCAGATACCTATTAGGAATTTCGCAGGCATAGTCAGTTGATGTGTAGTGCTTAAACTACCTCTTGCTCTTGCTTCATTTTAGCTTATTGTTTGGTTTTAAAATAGAAATCCTGTGGTTTTTATCATCTGCATTTGCTCGTGTCATTGTCTGTCACTGTGATTGACACTGCCTATTTAAAGGGAAAAACAAAAGGTAAGTGATTGACAGGATAAGAGATAATAATTACTCAAATTGCCTGCATTTTGCATTGTTGCAATATAGCCATTACTACTTACTTAATACACTGCCAGAAAGACAGAAATGCAATAGACCAAGAGCGGTAGGCAGACAAACACAAAGACTGCAAACTGACTAGTGGAAAGCTGAATGGAAGCAGGTAAACAGACGGGTGCATGCAACAGAATAGAAAATCCATATCATGCATTAACACAGCAACGAGCAGGGCAGTCGCATTGTACGAGCTTTGAAAAACCTTCTGTATTAATTACTGTCGACATAGAAAAAAAAAAAAAAAAACATAATTAGATATGAGGGAGAAACAGAAACTATTTATGGTAACCAAGGGGTCTAACTTAATGATCAGACTGCGGCTAAAACCTCTATTGATTTTCTCGTTAAATATACAGCTCAATTAAAGATACAGCTGATTAAAAGACGACTACAAATTGCAGCGGCAGATCTAGAGATGGTGGGGAAGTTGGGTAATGTGAGGCTGCAGCCAGAGAATTACATGATTTCATCCATGCCTTCTCCGTGACCACTGCAGTGGAAAATAATGCTACATGGCTATTACTCTTTTTCCGTGTAAAAAAAAAAAAAAAAACATTTTACATTGTACATTTTGACCAGTTTTTAAACGGATCTGTGGTGACCACAGGTTTGCCACTCACAGCAGAATTTGTTCTACACATATTTTACACAGCGCCTATAAAAAAGTGTTCCTTTCTCAAAGTTTGAGACAAAACGAGCCACTGAATTTGAGTACTAAAAGCGTAAAACCAACGTTGATAAGTCACAAACAACAATAATGCTGACCTCTGAATACATAAAGCAGAAATAATCAAACAAACAATACAAATCCACTTTCCTTGTTAAAATGAAGCACCTGCTTAACACAAGCCAGACCGAGGCTCTTTTTCCCCTTTTTGCCTCAGCCTTGTCACTGACAAATAAAAACCTTGACAGTCTGTGTACCCTCACCACGTGAGAAGGGCAGAATTACAATGTATAATGGAAAACCTTTCTCGTTCTCATTGATGGAAAAAGGCTGTTTGAAGTCGATAAACTTTTTTTTTTGACTTCCTCGCAAGTTTGGCATTTTTTCATGCTATGCGTCTTCCTTTCTGACAACAGATAGATCTTTACAGAATGTGTAGGTGGCAGAGCTCAGATGCTAGACCTTGTACGAAAAGAAAGATTAAATGACAAGCTCTAATCCCACATCTCTTCTTCTGTATCAGTAGTGAGGCCCGCCTTATGTTCACATTCAGACTTCAGTTTGCGAAATTATCTACATCCTTTAATTGTTTTTTTTTTTTTTTTCCCCCCTATTGATTGCTGCATCCCTCTGGGTCGAGTAAAGACCTTGTGGGACTAAAAAGACACTCTTTCACATGACAAGCTCTCTCATGTGTCACTGTGCTGCCTTCACAGAACCATTATGCTTGTTTTTCAGTATTTACAGAGGTTTGAACCCAAAGTTTTTCATAAAACCTAAGCATAAAACCTCATCATTACCGGAACATGCAATTCTTCTGTTTTGTAAAAATGTGCAAATTGCTTAAGCGTCGAGATTTTCCCTCAGTGATGGCAACAACTGTGGTGTGTGTGTGTGTGTGTGTGTGTGTGTGTGTGTAAATGTGTGTACCTGTAGGGAGTTGAGGAGGATGAAGATGTAGGCCATGACAATGGAGAAAGGGACCAAAACACCACACAGCCATGTCAGTCCGAGGATGGGCAGCAACACCAACACTGCTTTCACTGCAGCCCTGTGTTCATATACACACAAAAAATAATCACACAAAACATATACAGATGAATATTGGCAAACAGACACACACCCTGTAGGGACTCTGAACTACTTGACCGCATGACCTAGCGAACTTACAACACACCAGGGAAAAATTAATTTTAGTATTCCATAGAGCTTCTTTTTTCCTCAATGATGATCGTAAGTTCAATTTCGGGTTTTCTCAAATTTTCAGTTCTTTTTGGACAAAACTGAGCAGCTCTGGCAGCGTGGTTGTTCCATATACAACGCTGTGCGGCTAGGAAGGCTCATGGGGTGACAACTTCCCACCTTAAATCCGCCTTAATTCTGTTTAGAGTGGAATTAGCTTCCCGCTCAGGTGACCGCCAAACCGCAACAGCTGTCTGTGTGTTCGTGCGTGCGTGTGTGTGTGTGTGTGTGTGTGTGTGTGTGTGACATGGCGTGCGACGAACTCTAGTTTATTCAGCGGAGGAATGTGTTTGAGTTTCCGAGACGGCTGCCACCCAGGGGTGCCAAATGGTTCAAGGCTTGCTTTGAAAACCTTCACAGAGCACCTACTGTGAGCCCCAGTGGGCTGAGTTAGTGAAAAAACATATCCACTGACATAATTTTTGCTGATAGGATCACATAGAAGCTTGCTGGGGGGAAATCTACTCGATCACATGCAAAACAATTTCACGGTGTAGAGACAGTGCCAAAAAAGGAGGCAAAAGACAAAGACATCAGTGGCAGGATTTAAGATATTGCATGAACATCACAGTGCAAGAGTCTCAAAAACAAGCAACATAAAAAAGCACATTTAGCAATAGTACACTATTTAAAAATTACTAACATTTACTTTTTCATTAGGAACCTGAAAAATCTACAAAAGTCTGTTTGAAAAATAACAATTTGTCAAACGTTTTGCAGGTACACTCTGTACTTCATATCATCATTATTCTCAATTACTTTACAGACACAAATACAACAAATAAAATAAGTAAACAAATGCATTGCATGGATTTATGGGGATCAGATGGCGCTACAGATATTAGACATATTTATCATATATACTTCTTTTTTTTTAAGAATATCGTACAAAAATCATTTCAGAAAGTCTATACAGTCCTGCTTCTCACCCTTCCAAGAGAAATTCTTCCATCCAAATATTCTAGAGATCATTGAATTAGGGTTTGATCGATACGATTACTAATGAAGGACGGCAAGAGTGCTGCTAATTCATAATTCAGGACGGCAGCTACTGACATGTTATTTAACACTGATAATACAAATCTCGATAATAACGGTTCTAACTGCTGCAACTACTGCTTGTATAACTGACAGTATGATAGATATGCTTTATCTCTAATATAATACATTGTTAGGAAACTGGAAGTAAATGAAAATGGCATGCCAATAAGATTTAGGTTTAAGATTTAAATTTGTCGCCAGTGAACGATATTAAAACACAGTGTCTAAAACATCACAAGTGGCTGAAGCTTAAAGCACTTAATATGAACATCACTAATGCAATCCACTCTAAATGTATGCCTATCCTGGCTGATGAACACAGATTGCTGTTTTAAAATGACAAATTCAATCTAAAAATCGCCCAGTGACTGCTGCTCATCTGTTCCAAGGCCTGTGGCGCAGGTGAATACATTTTAAAAGGAGGACAAATGGTGCCTCCTTGTGGTTAGTACCTGATTTGCTCGTAGGCTTGCTCCACAGGACTGGTGCCCATGGCCAACATGATGGACCTTCTCTTGGCTGTGGAGATGGTGATGACCACCACTCTGGTCAGTATCAAAATATTCACCTGTAAAATTAAATAGAAGAGAGTACAGAAATGAGAAGAGGCAGAGAGATGAACAGAAAAGAGGTATATGGAGAAGAAGTAATAAAGAAAAGAAAAATCAGAACAGACAACAAAAAAGGAAGACAGGAAAGAAGTGCAGGCTCATATGTCTGTGGTAGATTTTTAAAGAGAGAAAAGGAAAGTAAAATGAATAAAATATAGACACATGTACTAAGCAGCTGCTGTGCAAAACATGTTTGCCAACATTAATAGGAAACACACCATTTTCTGCTTTTGCAGGCTTTTATACTAGCTTTCACAGTCAAACCAAAAGTGGAGCTCAACAGGCAAGAACTACAGTTACACAGTGGCTGAAAGTTCCCAATATTTTGTTTTTACAATTTCAGTTTGAATAGACTACATTTAATTTGCTGACCATAATGATGAAGATGACAGGCCCAGCGAAGCCCCAGATAACGCCATTCTGGACACTGAGCCAACAGTAGCCGTCAGCTGAGTATTTGCCTGAAGCCGATGCTAGTGTGATCGTGACTATCAGCACCGGCAGACCTGGTTGGATGAGGGGGGAAAAAAGAAAAACAGAGGAGGAGGAGGAGGTAAAGGAACAGAATGAAACCAGCATGAAATACACAAACAGGAAAACAAAGCAAAGGGAGCAAAAAGAAGAAAGGGGAGGGAAATGGGGCGATCAGTAACAGACTATTGTGATGAAATAGTAGCACACATAAGCAAAAATCAAGTATTCTCTGAGTAAAGAAGTTTTACATCATCATGATTATGTAAATTCACAATTAAATGTAAAAACCTAATCTGATGGTCTCCATAACAGATTTGAACATGTCCTCTGAAATTAAGAATCAATATCCATCTCAACAAAAACCTGCACAGCCAATGAACATGTGTGAAAACAATGATTTGGCTTTGTCGAGCCACTGTACCCCAGCCGATGAGATAGTAATACTTCATATGCTGGTCCTCGTTTAGGTTGACGGCGACCACCTTGCTCCAGAGCAGAAGACCCTCCACCAGCATCCAGCTAAATGCTGCCATGAAGAAGAGATGGAGCAGTGCTGCTACAAGTGTACAAGCCACCTTCAAACACAACAGAGCAACACAGGTTACATTTTGCACTACAAAGTGAAGCTTCTAAGTAACATGACATCACAGTAAACATTAGAAAAAGCTAAACAACTATAGTATATTGAACTATATAAATGAGAATAACTACACAGTACACAGACTTTGAGTAAATGTAGTCTATGTTAGGAAAATATCCATCTCCAAAACCTGCATGCATAATGTAGAAACTCATGATTATGTTAGAAATGTATAGCACATCCACAATACAAACACAAAATACTGAAGCCCTGAAGCTCTCCTAACTAATTAATCGTTCTGGATTGGTACAAACCAAACCAAACCTTGTTAATAACTGAAAAAACTACCTTTGTAATGGTCAGTGAGACTCTTTATACATATGAAACCATTTGGCAAAATTCTACCAAGCACCCACATGCCCACAGGGGTAAAGCTAAATTTGACATGACCTGGGGTCAAACAAACTACAGGCCACTGAGTGACCACTAAGAGACTGAGCTATGTGTTCTGGCTGTTAGACACAGCAGTGGTGGACACTTAATGTCACATTCAAAGCCAAAAGCATTAGCTTTGCCAGGATTGGCAGCTATTAAAAGCATTGAGAGTGTTTTTACATTTAGACGCCCATTTGACATTTACTAGTCATGCTAACTTGAGTTTTTATATGCCGTTGGTTAGAGATAGGGAATATTTTCAGCCAATTTTTTTTCAAATCTTAATTTTGTATTATTAAATTTAGAGTGAAAATAAAAGAGATAAAAACATAAAATTTGTCTACAACAAAATGCAACTTTCTACAATTAAGATAATGCCATATGCAACTTCAAATTCCCAATCTGCTCTTCACACAACAAACATCAACAGTCAGCAAATTACAACAGACATAGTTGGGAACTCAGAATTCATCATTCACTTTCATCCCCAGTATGAAAAAATGAAATAAATGAATAAATGAAATAAAACCAGTGTTCACTGCGTGCACCTTGTTGTGAATGGCCGATCCGCTGCAGAGCAGAATCACCTGAGCACAGATAAGAGCGATGAACAGATTCTTATGGATGGACGTCCTGTCAGATTTGGGGATACTGTGGATACAAAGAGGGATAACATCATAAATGAGATATGCTTCGAAGTGACGATTGTCAATAGTAAAGCCTAGTAAATCATTGTGAACTCACGGTGAAGACAAAAAAAAACACACTGAATGATGAATGAAAATGGAAAACAAAAATGAGTTATAATATGCTATCTTTAGCCCGAAAACAGAAATCAGACACAGACTTATTCTGATGTATTCAGTTCAACTAGCAAGGTTCAGCCTCACTTTCAGTAGTCAGTTCACATCCTGAGGATTATGAAGCTCAGTGTTCTACTTGTGTTTACAGGATGCATAACACAGAGATGACAAGTATGATTCTGCAGTTCCAAAGTGTTTACAGCCGTCAGTTTATACAAAAATAGCTGATTAGGTATTAGACTTTTTTTCACAAATTTGTTTCACAGTAGGGAGCCACTTCTCCTACATCTTGTTTAATACAATGTGGAGAGTGTAAACAAACAAAAACATAAATACACGGGTGGTTTCTCCTGACACCATTACATTTCTATTGGGTCACTAGTGGCACTTACGTAAAGCACATTAAGCCATACATTTAGGTGTTGCTGATGATAACTTTTCAGAGCACAAGATTCCCAATAAAAACACACAAATACATTTCTGTCATTTATGAAATTTAACGATGATTTATGATGTCAGATTTTGTTTTTTGAATGTCATGTTTATACTGACTTGCACACAACCTCCTGCTATTTCTCACAGCGCGGCGCCTGCCAAACCCAGTTTAGTCAGCACAGCAATTACTAATCCCAGTGATTATCTGGATAGAGGGCAATTCACACACGGCTCCACTGTTTGCTAATAGTTTGTTTTTGCACATCTTGGGTCATTGGCAAAATTAGAAAAATATCACAGACCTGAGAGCTTGATGAAGAAAAAAAAATGAATTGCATATCCAATGTATGAATTTAAGGGCTAATAATGATCTTATATTAGATACAGACGTCTTTTAATAACTAAAAGCTGAAACTACCACATACAACAATTTGCACTTCAGAAACATTTACACAGTTACAGGACAGCAGGCGATATGCTGAAAATGAAGTGAGGAAACTACTGAGCTACTTGTTTATGTGGACACACTAATTACTTTTACAATTACAGGCTAATTTCTCTCATCTAAATTTAGACTTTGCTTCATTCTATTCTGGTGCCAGCAGCTGCAACTCAAATTGCGCATTAGGTTATGGAGATGTGGCGTGTATGCCGGTTATTTCATTAATTATTCATGCCAATTTGGCACAGGACCAATAAACAAAGCTACGTTCAGCAGAGCAGTTTTTAAATATTTTGGGATTCTCTTCTGAATCTTATTGAGAAAGAGGGCTGCAAGGTGGAGCGGTGGTTAGCACCGTTGCCTCGCAGCTAGAAGGTCGCTGGTTTGCATTCCTGTGAGGACACCTGGGATCTTTCTGCGTGGAGTTTGCATGTTCTCCCCGTGCAGCGTGGGTTCTCTCCGGGCTCTCCGGCTTCCTCCCACAAGGTCCAAAAACATGTTGAGGTTAATTGGTGATTCTAAATTGTCCGTAGGTGTGAATGTGCCTGCCTTCACCCTGAGTCAGCTGGGACAGACTCCAGCCCCCCTGCGACCCTAGTGAGGATTAAGCGGTGTATAGATAATGGGTGGATGGATCTTCTTGAGAAAGAGTCCAACCAGAGTCCACTTGCATGTGAGGTCTGACTCAAGTCCAATATTCAGCTGTGTTTTCAAGATATTTGATTTTCTACCAGTGTTGGACTGGCAGATTGGATGATCAATCCATATTTCCAGATTAGAACGACTAAAATGAGTAATATTCAAGGATATAAAACTGAACTGACTTTGAATAGCTTTTGGCCAGTTTATGGATTTTACTGGTTCTAAAAATGTGTATTTTAGCGATTGGTATGCAGCATCATTCCAACTTTGTGTGTGGTTTTCATGTATTCTTATAAGTTTGAAATTTGAAAAACTGTTTAAATTTGTTTTCCCAGCATGTTTTAATACTAATGTGGCTCTATTTAATTTTAATTGCTCAAAACTGGTAGGTCTTGGGAGCATGTACTGTGTGGGTGTCTTCAAGTGCGCCTATTTTGGTATGTGCAACATTGCAGAGTGAAGGAGTTCTTCTGTAGCAAGGTGGTTTGAATGTTATTTAATGAAGGTACATGCGGTGAATGCTGGTGATAACGTCACTGCTCTCTAGTGCAGCACTTCTAAAATCAGAAGCTACAAATTGATCAACACATCTGCCTCGGTACCTCCAGGTGGGTGCAGGGATTACGTGACACGGAAGCTTTACAATTAGTATAAACCGACAGGACAACAGATACTTTGCCTGCCTTAGGTACACAATTTTTTTTAGTCGTTTTGGATACTAACTTAAATGCATCTGCTGGTTGAGAAGTGCTTTTTTAAATTACTTTTTTGCATCTGCTGTGTTGCTATGTATTTGCTATGACGTATTTGGTCGGCTCTTCTTAACAAAACAATCAGATTAGCAGCAGAACAACCTTATCTCACAAACTGGCATGGTACTGAAACATATCCATCACAACGTCTAAGACTAAAACAGAATGTTAACAACGTGCATTCTGCTTGCTCATCGGATTGAACCTGCTGCTTATTTGTACCTCTCCCTTGCACTGGTCAGCAGTGGTACCAACAGAATACCAGCAGGAGCACTGCTTGTGCCGGTCATTATGCCACAAACGCTCGTACTGTCTTTAAATAGCATCGATAAGTTGAATGTACCTATTTCAGACTGTTTACATAACATAAAAAAAAGAGCGAGCTGAAACTGGTTGAGAGGAAAATTAACTGAAGAGCCTCTCATTACCTCTCAATGGGTTTTAGGCTTATTTCATTTCTGTATCACTAATTGAGACCACCATCGTTTCCCAGTATGAATGCAAGTGTCCTCTGCTGTGGGCGCCTGCTTTGTCTGAGGTTGTGTGTGTGAATTTAAGTAAACAAATGCATGTACATCATACACCAGTGTGTGAAATGCATGGCTGCGCTCTCTGTTTTTAGGAGAGCCATAAATTGCCAAGGCAGCTCGTCTCCAGCTGATTGTGATCCCTCAGTGACCGTAATGTTAATTAACGGTTGCAGAATGCTGCCATAAACCTTCGGAGTGGACTCACATGTAGACAACAGTAATTATTGGATTAGCACTAGTCAATACTCATGGAAGCCTTAGGAACAGAGGACCAGCAGCTGTACTGCATGTAAGTTATCTCAGCGTTTGCCACAGTGGAATGTTGACTTTGTTGTAACATGACATTGTCCAAATTAGTGGTCGTGGTCCATTTCAGGTTATATACATTAGAAAAAAATATGCAAGTATGCCTAAATGTTATGAGTATGATAAGAAAATGATTACTAATATAGACAAATACAATGTGAACAGGAATAAAATCTGTTGAAAACAAAGAGCAATTGTTCTTGCAACAGTAATAATCAGATTTTTTATTTTTTTTTAAATACCCAAATTAGCCAATGTTGCACAAAATCTTTTTGAGCTGTTCAACTAGTGACAAAATGTGGACCACTGATTTAATCTGCACCCAAGTCAGGTGTGGCTTTAAATGATCAGATAATGTGACTAGTACACAGACACCCCTTTGACCAGTAACTAAAAAAGGCCAACCTAAAATGCAGTTTTATCTAAAAGCCACAAATGACAAGAGAAATGCGGGAATGGGCTATTGGCATGCTAGATGCTGACATGTCACTTAGGGCCGTAGCCAGGCAAACCCACTATTTGTCATCTAAGAAACAGCTCTGGATGGACGAGTGCAACAACGTGGCCCGTTTCCAAAAATGTCCATGAACCTCGCCAAGACCGTCAGGAGGAGTTGGACAACCTTCCACAAGCCAGAATTGATGACCTTATAAACGCTCTGCAACACAGATGTGTGGCACTTTGGAAATGGTGGATAAACTCGTTACTGACGTGTGTTCTCATTATCATTTGTAATATAGTTCACGTTTGGCTGTCATGACGTCACACACCGTCTTCTGTTTACGTACACTTCTGTACTCCAGTGGCTGCACTTGACACTAAGTGCATAAAACGACTATAACAGTAATATGGAACCTTTGTAAAGATGGTGTGTTTATTGGCTCAAACAAACACAAAACAGGCAGCTGTGTTCGCATCATATATAAGCAGGACAGGAAAATCAGCTACTCACTCCAGCACTGTGAAAAGCATCAAGGTCACAACCAGTGCACATAGAGATGCGCCAGAGCCAATGAATGTCAGCTTGGTCAAAATAAGCTCTTCCTCAGGACTCCACTGGGACAGAGGGGAAAGGTGGGAGTGGGAGGGAGAAAGAGAAAAAGAGAGGTGAATGTTGCCAGAACGGCCGAGGGTTAACAAGCAGCCAGTCAACTGACAAATCTCAGGTTTGCTCTCCTACAGCAAATATCTACGTCTTAGCAGAATTTGTGTTGTGTAAAGGCCAAAAATAATTTTCTGAAACTCTTTCATCATCTTGTATGTATGTTGGTGGACAGAAAGGACAGTTTTACATGATAGGCACACTGGGAGTGACACCTGCTGGTTGTTACAGTGCACTGCACAGCTACACAACTGCAGATTAAAAAATTACAACCTGGATTTAGAAGTGATATAAATGAAATGGTATTACTTTAAATTTGTTGTGGCAAGAAAGAAAAACACAACTACCAAATACGATTAATATTAAAACATAAAGCCCAAAAAATTCACATCACTCATGCCGTTACACAGCACAGTATATGATTCCTCCTGAGCAAAACTAAATTCAGAGTGTGTGATTGAACTCACTGCACCACAGCACAAAATATCTTGAATTACCTTGAACTCCATGTAATTCATCAGCACTGCAAAGTTGGTGGTGTGGTTACAAAGACAAGAAGTCACGCCAGAGCCGACAAAGATCACCGCGCAGCCATCAGTGGACCAGCTACTGGTCTGACTTTGCCTGTACAACACAAACACACGTCATAGATTCATTCCATATAGAGTATGCATTTAGGCATTAGCAGGTATTTAAATGTGTAAATAAATGAGTGGAGAAAAGCAGACATTCACAAGGATGCACTGCTGCATTCATATCACAGTGCTGAGCAGATCCAACTGTATCAAGATAGCAAAAGGA
>NW_007578524.1:120976-183038 GCF_000690725.1 Stegastes partitus | reverse complement strand
GAGAAATACTGCATCAGCTCTTCTTAATGGATAGTGTATTAGAATGCGTTAGGTCAGGAAATTATCAGTACCAATAGAGCATCATTTTTTTCAAATGTTTGTGACAATTTCAAGGGTAATTTTGTATAGATATGATTAATTCTGGCACTTTTACTCTATAAGCATTTAATTCATCATTACCATCGCTAACACAAAGTTTTACCATGTTTTGTCACTTGTTTATGCTCTTTCAAGCCAGAAACAAATAAAAACCACCTATCTGTCTTAGGACAGTTCATTGTGGAATGAAACATCATTTGTAAGAGTCATATCTTAGCAGTTAATATCACACGATTAAAAGAATATCTTATCAGCATGTTCCTTAATCTCGTTCGCAATATAACATGAGTTCATCAACGTTGTTTATGTGACTGATGTTGGTCAAACTTACATCAGGCTAAAATCCCAAAAGGCACAAACAGGGGTAGCTCTCTGTGAATACTCCACCTAGAAACAGAAAGACATGTTTGCATTTGTTTCCCTTCTCTGTTTACAGTTATGAGCCAAAACATTATGATCAGCCCCCTGCCTAGTCCGCCGTTGGTCCTTTGCTTGCCAACAAGTCAACTTACTAAGACATGGGCTGAAGATGCCCCGTGGTGTCTGGCACCAAGACTTTAGCAGCAGATGCTGTCCAATAAGCTACAAGTTGGGGGGACTACAGGCCAGCACAGCCTCCAACAGCCTGATGTCTGTTGCCAGTTTATGTTTGTCCCTCTTTGTACCACTGTCAGTGCCAGCAACTGGTTAAAAAACGAGCCATCCCAACTTGGCCTTTGTCAAAATTTTTTGTTACAACCATTTCTCCCGCATCCAACACAACAGTTACAAGAACCAATCATTCACATGTTATCCAATGTATCCTAAACCCACTGTTACAAGACAGACAGTGTTGTTCCCTTTATCTTTGAGTGATCAATATGTTTTGACTCATATTTCTCTCTCTATTACCTTGGACTCAAATTTCTGTATCATGACATGCTTCATTCACTTAACAAAAGGAACCAATCTTTTTTTTTTCATCAAAAAGCATAGCTTAACTATTTCAAACGAAAGGTTGCATTTTATAAAATATCTCTAATGAGTATGAATTTCAGTTTAATAACAGCACCAAATGTTTTGAAGATGTCAAAAAAGCAAAACGGTACTCCAAAAGCATCCATCTTAACATGTTAACATTACAGACCCAAATTAACATCTTTAAACTAAGTACGGTCGTCACATGACTGTAGATGGATTTGGTTCAACATTGTCTGATCAGTCATAAAGTCCAGTTGTACACGATTTATGAAAAATTCTACTAAACAATTAACTGTACCACATGTGATGAGGCGAGGGTGTACTGGACGGCCACAGGGATGGTTTGCGTCTTGGAGGAATCACGGATGGAGGCTGATATGACCGCAGAGGCTAAATGTCCTGGGACAATTCTGGGAGAGCAGACATTGGTTACTGCTTTATGTCTGTCAAAGGTCTAAATACAAGAAAACCTGAATCTGAACCATTTGAATCCACCATCTGATCCATATTTAAGTCAACAGTTGTGATTCCTCCCGATCAGATGCATGTAAAAGCAGATTTTCTGAACTGCTGAGATAATATGAAACATACAAAAGATGTATAAAATTAAGTACGTATCAAGTGAAATCAAGAAAAGCTGAGGTGTGAATAAAATATGCTTCAGACAGGTTGTTTCTGTGAGCTGACTATATTTTAGAAAAGACAGAACTTTGACGTAAAACATTAGGAAAAAACAGTCACAACCTACCTTTTGGAGTTCTCTTGGTGACTCAGTGCAGGCTCTTTGGCTTCAGACACAATCTCACTGAGATGGCTGTAGTGTGTATGAATAAACATCACTTCCTCATATCCTAATGAAGAAAGGGGAAAAGCAGAGCAGCTTCATGTTTATCCGTTAGTGACACAAACAACTCTGTTAAGCATCATTTCAGTTTCAGCACAGTTGCATTTCAGACATCACTTTACACATTAATATCTGTCACTTCCATAGTTTATTTACCCGTCTGCTCAATGTTATTCAGCACTCCAGAACATAGCAACGTAAATATTCATTTATTACAATAAAATGTATTGGCGTACATTTATTCAGGAACATAAGAGTTTCACATTTGGAGCAATATTAACATGTAGATACATGCTGTAGCAAACAAACGTTTATGTGGGGATATGTAAATGTCGTCCATCCACTAAATCATGCAAATCACATGTAATGTGTGTCTATACAGTATTTGTACATCTTAATATTGGGAGTGTGTGGCCCTTCTACTTATGGTTAGTATTTGTGAAAAGTGCATTTTCAGGTGTATGTGCGCGTGTGTGATTCCTACCTAGTGTGTGAATCCTCTGGAGCTCAGTGTCAGGGATAAGCAACTCATCAAGACTAGTGCTGCTGGGCTTGTGAGAGCCAACTGCAGATGGCTTGAAGACTTGATTACAGCTCTCCTGAGACAGCTTCTGCCACTTCATGTACACGTCTGACAACAAAGACAGCAGAGACAAAGAAAACATTAAATATAACAACAAGTAGAAATGGAAGCTTATCAGCGTTACGAAACCAAAAGCTACCAGATGTTTGGAACACAGATGTTATATTACTGATGTCATAGTCTGAACAGCCACAACACTGAAAGAACCTCCTAACATTATGTCAGCCTCCTCGCATGCCAAAACACCTCTGACTTGTCAAGGCATTTTACTCCACAAGACCTCTAAATGTGTCCTCACTCCCAGCTCATCCAAAAATGATCAAAGAGGTGGAGCTTGAGTTGATCTGAGGCGAGCCACGCAAACATCCCCGAGCCATCGACTGTCCTGCGACAGCACACACCTGTCACTCAGAGTGGCCACAGCCCTAATGAATGCATATCTTAAAGCCTTTATACAATTTAAATGGGTGATTTATATAAAAATGCATGCCTCGCACAGTTGTCATAGGGAAATTAGTGATAGCGACCTAAACATTTTTTTTTTTTTTTGTTTTTTGACCAGGCTGTAAACATGCTTGCTTCTGCTGTTGGGCATTTTAAAATGAGGTCTATAGAGATCAAATCACTTTTTGAGACAGCCTTAAATAGCAATTCACTTCAGCATTTGCTTCATTGTTCAGCAATTGAATTTCCCTTCTGGGATGAATAAAGTATTTTTCATTTCATTTCATTTCATTTTCATTTCATTCAATGGAAGTTGCCACTTGGGTCTGCAACAGTGTTGAGGTAGGTGTTAAGCATCACACTGCCACTGCCAGATTGCCGCCTTCCCACTGTCTATTCGGCTGGCATCTCTTCCCCAGGTAAATGACACAAACCTGCACTGGCCATCTTCATGATGTAAAAGAAACCATGATTCATCAGTCCAGGCCACGTTCCTCCTCCAACGCCCACATGCTCACATTTTTGGTGGTGGATGGGTGTCAGCATGGGCATTCTGACAGGTCTGAAGCTACACAGCCCCATACACAAGCAAGCTGATACGCAATGTGTGTTCTGGCACCTTTCTATCATTGTTAAGATTTAAGTCCTGCTATAATAGCTCTTCTGTGAGTTAGGATCACACAGGCAAACCTTTACTCTCCACATGCATCACTGAGCCTTGGGCATCAATGACCCTGTCACCTGTTAACTGGTCTAGCCATCACAATCAAAGTAGCTCACATCCTTAGACTTGCTTCCAACACATCAACTTCAAGGACTGAGTGTTCACTAAAATATTCCACCCCATGACAGGTGCCATTGTAACGAGACAATCTATGCTTTTTCCAACACCTGTCAGTGGTTTTAATGTTGTGGCTGATCAGTGTATCATATTTTATAACTCTAAAAACAAGCAGATAAAGAAGTCTAATATATTTTTTTAAAAGGCAGAACAGCATGAATACACATACAAGAAACTGCAAAGTGCATTTTAATGTTTTCATTACCTATGTTCTTTGTGGAAAGGATAAAGCCTCTTCCCTCAGCAGACAGCATGTCTGCAAGAGCTTCAATGAGATTATCAATGCTCTTGACAATAGTGAATGGCCCGACACTGACCTACAAAGAAAGTACAGGCAAAAAAACAGATATTTAGACAGAGATTAATGAAGGGAAAAGCTCGGCTGTGCTTGAAGAGTCGAGTTTGTTTAATTTATTCATTAAAGTAGTTAACAATTATGTGATCGGGTACACTAAACCTGTTATTTTTTAAGTAATTTGAGAGGTAAACAAAACACACATATAAATTAAATCTTGAGAGAATTTTAGGGAGGGATGCCACAGCAGAAACACATAAAGACAGACCACCCTCTTACCCCATTCTCCGTCAGGCCCATCCACTGAGTAGCCATGTGCGGCTCCAGCATCAAATTCGCAATGTTTACGTAGTTGGTAGCAATAGACACCATGACCTCTGCTGCATTGGCTCCTGAAGAGTGAGTGCTAGCTTGCGCAATCATCTTGTCAATCATCTGAGAGAAACAGAAGACGTCACTGGAAGTCAGGAGATGAGGGCCGCCAGTCTCCACTGTATGTACAACAGCCTGGGTCAGCTTCTGCAGCAACGTCAGATCTCCGTCCCAAGAGTTGTTGACACTCAGCTCCTCCATCACCTGAGGGAACGGATATATCATGGTTTGAAGCTTTATTTACTTGTGGAAATGTGAGAGCAGTCCTGACAAACATTCAGTGTAGAAATAAAAACATTATGATTCACAAAATTATGCTAAGATTTTAGTGAGGACAGTGTTTTACTTTTATGCCATAGTCTGGTATCAGACTGGTATCTGATTTTGTTTGAAAGGCATTGATTCACTCTAACATGTCATTACATGTTTCCTTCCTAATTTAAACTTCATAAAGTACTATAATCTTTGTAGTAAAATTATTTTGTCTTTTTATCCTATGAGCATGCTGCTAATCTAAGTTGTTGAGCTGATTACTTGTTATTTATCATACTGTACAGTTAAAGTGATGCTGTGCTGCAGTCAGATAAACCACCCAACTCACAGGTTTTGTCAACGGATCCTTGCTCAGTCTACTGAAAAATGGTGTCTTTGGTAAATTGAAAACATCCAGCCCTTCTGCAGAGACAGAGACAAATATATAACATGATATAATGCAATCTATTTCAGCAAGACCAAACATTACAGCCTAAAAAAAAATATCATTTTTGTGATGTTACTACATCGTCAACAATGAAAAATTCACATTATACAAAGGTAGTACTTTACCACAGAACATCTGCATTGGATAGCATGATAATGTTGAGTTACTGCTGTACTTTTATGGTTACTGAATCACTACATTACATCAAGATAAAAGTGCACTGACATAATTATTATCAGTACCTTTTTTAAACTGGCAGACAGCTCCATTCAATGAGTTGCACTTGGCTAGCTCACAGCGTCCTGTAACAGGGTCAAAGATACCACAGTCCTCATCAGATGTAGAGCCGTAGATCAACTCAAAGGGGAATGTTTGATTCTGCAAAAAACTCATATCCAGTGGGCAATCCAATAATGAATCTGCTAACATGGTGAGGTTCCCTAGAGAGAGAGAGAGAGAGAGAGAGAGAGAGAGAAATGGTTATTCAGAAATGTTGAAAATGAAAAAGGAACACATAAAGCACTGTGCATATTGCTACGCTTCACAAATCTTGCAAAGTCAAGGCAAGAGCAGCACTTGTAACGTGCTTCTATGTAATAAACTTCACATTTCTTCAACTATTTCTCTCAGCATTATCTCACTTTAGTCACTGTTGGGTTTCCACGTCTTCATTCAATACTGTTAGGACAAAAGAGGAAGTTGCCAGTGTATTTCAAAATGACGTCAATTTCTGATCCGCTGTGTCTTGCGTTAGCACATGAATGTGTTAGTTTGGTTAAAAAAATATTGTGGTTCCAGCAAATAAAATGTGGCTTGGTTTAAGCAGCTTAAATGACTTAGTTGTGGTTACCAAAAGCTTGTGTTTACAGCAAATATAGTCAGGTTTAGTCATTATTGTCCTTTATCTTTCATTTTGGTTTACAGTACATGACACGTGGTCATTGTTAGTTCTTTACTAAAGCTATAAAAGTGCTATTAAAATGCAATAAAAATCATGGGTACGATCTGGTAAAAGTTGTTATTTTTAGCAAAAAGTCTTTAGTGTATATTTAAAGAACAACAACACTAAAACATTTTATTAATGGAGGACCTCTGAACTCACATAAACCTAATACAAGAAGTATATAAAAAAAAAAGTTCACTCAGGTCTTGAAAGAAGTCCCCTTGGTAAAACTGGCTGTTTATGAGAACATGAGCTGTCACAAAGACTGAATCTATGACAAAGCTCCAGGAGTAGTATGACTGATGTGCAGTATGTCTAAGATGGTCTGAAGAGAAAGAGGGAGGGAAACATTTAGGACTCTGACAGGGTAGCAGTTGCCAGTTTTTCAAAGTCCTGCAACTGACTGATTGAAGGCAACAGCTTTGCTTCCAACAACTATACCCTGACTGTATGTAAGTATGTCTTTAAAAGACTGGTAAATTAATTCTGACACTGTAAGTGAAAATCAGTGAAGGAATGCAAGTGTGCGATCCTTTCTGCATGTTCAGTTCCAGGACATGGAGTAAGACTTTTGGACTTTCATGGCTCCCTGGGGACCATGATGTCAGAAGGGGAGAGGTCTCTTTTGAAGGGTGGGACTCGGAGTGATGTGAGTCACAAAACATTTACAAGAAACATTAGCAGTCTGAGTCTTTGCCAAATACAACTTGGTCATCATCTCCCCTATTCATTGGAGAAGAGAGAAACAGATATGTCCTCTTTCCTTCAGTCTTCCAGTAGTGCTTAATACTGGAAAGGGAACAAGTGTGTGTGTCGCTCTATGTGAGTTTGCCAAAGCATCTCACAGTTTTAGAAAGGATTAAGGATATCCTGATGAAGCTTTTAGGCTGATCTCCAGCTGAGTCATTTAAAAAGTATCTGCCAAAGCTGAGACCTAAACTTAAGTTAGATTTTCCTATGACATACAGCTGTGCTTTGCACATTAAGTATGAAAGTGTGCACCAACACTATTACTGTACTCACTCACCAGCTGCAATGTATAAAAACCTCCATGCACAATAAACTTCAGCAATATAGGGAATTCAGTATAGTGAAAACAATAACTGTTCTTTTTTTTTACGATGGTTTTGTATTCAGCTATTAGTCATACAGTTGGAAATGAATGCTGATTTGAAAAACTGCCAGTTCTGTGCATTTATGTACTGGAGAGAGGTCTTAGCACAGACCTTAGTGTTAGTTTGGGTAATTGAAAATACAATACAATTAATAAAGAAAGCAGTTATGTTTTTTAAATGCATTATGGTTACAAACCAGGACATTTTCTAAAGATTGGCTGCCACAGATCTATTTATAAAAAAATAAAATAAAAAAAGAAGATCTGGAAGAGATCAGATAGTGCTTGGTCAAAATTATTATATTGTCTTGGTCTCTTGAAATAAGTCTCATTCCGCTTATGTCATAAAATATATATTTTAAAAATGATAACTGTGCTTACTTCACTGTAACTATATGCTTGACTATTTAACTGTATGATCACAATAGTTTTAACCACAATAGTCAGTGTCTTTAGCTGTAGCCAACATGTGTGTAAATTACATCATGATGAGGTAAATATGGGTGTAGAGGAAGATCGGACAGAGACATATGTGCAATGTATTCACTGCATTTATTTTACCCTGCTCAGAAAGCCAAATGGGTGGAGATTACCACATCAGGCCAGCTCAGATCCTGGCATGTTACTGAAAAGTGAGCAGTCAAAAATCACTTTCAAATGGTCTCCATGTGATTGTTTTTCTGCATAGCAACCCCACCCAGTCCTAATGCCAAACTAATTGTAAACATCAAGCAAAACTAATGAAACTGAGCTATACCGCTAGACCTTGTGGACAGACTGGAGTCTCTCCTGTCTTCTGTGGTGCAAACTATCTCCTGTACTTGATGAACAAATAAGCTTTGATATAGACTTTGGCTACTTCAAGTTCTTCCCCTGCCCTCTGTTAGCATCCTAACTAATGTACCTTGACATGGGCTGTCTCCACACAGCGTTGAAAGGGAGGGCTCTATTTCCATCGCTGCTCCACTCCACTTGAACACCAGCCCAGAGGAAATGGGTGAGCACTCCTTTTCCATGGTGAATATTTCACTGCTGTTCAGCACCCGATCCCAAATGTGCAGCTCAGTGATGCTCCCTGAGAATGATTTGTCTGTCTTGAATGAGCCTCCAAAGGTGTCCTGCTCCTGCCCGATAATAAAAAGGCCATCAGGGCCAATGCTGGCAGTATTATTTAGACCTTCACCCCTAGAGATCACAAGGCCATCAGTATATATTGCCCAACGTCCACCAGTCTGGCTCCAAGAAACACACACAGAGTGCCAGGCGTCATCATGGTCGAATGCTTCTTGGTAAGGTCCATGAATACCATGGACCAGCAGAGCCAGCTGTACACGCCTCCCCCGGATCAGGTTCGCACGGAGCTGGAACTCATTAATATATGACTGGATGGAATAAGAGAAGATTGTGGAAATTCCAGAGCAGTTTGGGTCAAAGCGGAGGTGGGTGCAAACAGTCACTGAGCCCATGGAGGGGAAGTTGTGCAGGAGACGGGCATGCTTCCTGTCCGAGCGCCCAGTGAAATTCAGAATCTGGGTCCTGGGGTAGCCTTTGGTTTCACAACAGAGAGAGAAGAAAGAAGTTATGAAGGAAAAATCCTGGCACAAATTTTGGAAAAGAAGAGAGCTAATTATAAAACCCCACTTTGCAGCACTATTGTAAACAATTGGGAAATATTTGCAAACACTGGCAAAGAAAGTCGTGTGGCAGCATCGTCCAATTTTATATAACCCTGTTTGTTAGGTGAGTGAGTAGGCAAAAATGTGTGTTGGACAAGGAAAACAACAAGACTACTATTTTAAAGAAAGGGTGCTAATATGTTAAAGTGTAACAAATGGCACACTGGACCTACTTGTCAGATGCGTCACCACTTTCCTGGCAATCCACACAGGCTGGGAAATGTTCAGTGATTTTAAAAAACTGGTGAGCTCTTGGTTCTCCATTGGGTTGGAGACGGTAGCTAAGGCCCCAGAGCGCTGGTTACACAGCTCCCCAGCACTCTTCCACTGCAGGCGATCAGGTACATACTCATAGTAGGACTCGTCATATGTGTGGGTTCTGGTTTCCAGTGTAAAGGCTATTCAAAAAAGAAAAAAAAGAAAAAAGAAGTCGATAGAGAGATTGCTACCAGACAAAACTAGCATAATTCAGGCTGAAACTGCTGAATCCTGTTCAGATCACTGACATTACAGAGCACTGGCATCTGGACTAAAACTAGCAGTAGAGCAGCGTCACACTTAAATTAAAATGACGAACAGGTGAGACAGATTGTTGAATGTCAGTTAAAATGTTTTAAGGACACAAAGTTTTTTTTCCCCTGCATAGATACATTTTCGGTACCTCCAAAGAGCCCCAAAGGGTTGAGAGGGGAAAAAAAAGCAATTACATTTTTTTAGCCAGTTCAGTTAATTGAGGTTTCATTCACTTGAGCAAAATAGACAGTTGTTGTTCATCCAGTGGTTAGAAATAATAGGAAAATGCATTTATTTGTATGAAACAGACTCATGGACTTTCCTGTACGTGGACTGATCATGCTTACATGTCCTCCACAGTCAACCCTTAAAGGCCCGGGACTTCCAGAGAAGTTTCCATTGAGAACACAGACATAGCCACCGGCCAAACGATGATGTAAATTTTCCATGTTTCTCAGTTCATCTATCAGAGGCTAGCAAAGTGCTCCTACTCCAGTGTTTTTTTAATGTGCATATTGAAAACCTACACAAAACAGGTAGATGAATGTACACTTATCGAAAACTTGCATCGAGACCCCAGCCAATGACAACACAAATATTAAAAGCTATCTGGCTGTCTCACTATCAGGCATCCCTCTTTAATTTGCACACAGCTTCCTATACATATTCTCAGAAATACTGTCCTCATATGTATTTTTCTGATAGTTTTCTGGTTAAAATATTGAAAACCAAGACTACAGCAGGTAGCCTTGGGAGGACTTTTCTTCCACCATTTAATATTGTAGGACTGACACGTTAGATCTAAACAGTAATGAATTTTTTGTCAAACCTTTTCAGAGCATGTGTGTGTTTCAGGAAGCTACAAGCAGGTAAATTGAACCTGCATTTCGCTTTTCTTGGAGTTTAGCTTTGTTGTGTTAGCTAAAATTCGTTAGCTTACTTATCAAACAAACTTACTTGTGATTGGTATAATATATGAATTGGATGACAACTCTTTTAAGTACTTCAGAATTTACACTAGTTAGCCTCTTGCACTGAGTGATACATCTAGAGCTATATTTATATTGTATATAAATATATTTTCCTAAAAAAAAATTGCATTAAAATAATTAAAAACACTTAGCAAGTTAGCATGCTAAGTTAGCAAACTAGCTAAGTTAGCTACTCGTTGACGCCACCTGTGCTGACTAAGATATGAATAACAAAGGCCTTTATTATCCATATCTATGGTGCTGACCTTTAGTGATATGTGTTAAATTAAAATTAAAGCAACTCACCTCTTACATAGCTGTGAAAACAAACCTGAAACACAAGTATTAGGATTAGCTCATTGGTGGAGGCATGAAAAGAGACAGAAGACAGTGTTCATCACCAGTGACGCAGGTTACCTGATTAGCAAAATGGCGGACAACGTAAATTTCATTAACGTCGTATTACTTTTTTTTTTATTTTATTTTTTTTAATAAAGGACACCATTATCACGCTTTCACATTGTAATTTACAGTTTTATATATAAACATGAAAAAAACTCATACAGTTCAGTTATTTTAATTTAGTTTAGGCACTCAGAGCCTATTTTTATCCAAATTTGCAAAAATAATTCTATTACATAGAAAAACCTAGTCTTAAATAAAGAATAGGAATTTAAAAACGGCTCATTAATACAGGAAAAAAGGGGTGTTACACGGTGACAAATAATAACCAATTTAAGTGTTTAGTTTCTAATTGTTGACAGAGAAATTAGTCAGTGAAAAGCAGATACACGGGGACTGTACAGCTCTGTTTAATAGCTGCCAAAACATAAAGTGTCCCACAAGAGAGAAAATGTCAATACAAAGATTGGTACTTACAAGCAGGCCTAGACTGGGGAACAATAACCAGTGCATCCTGGAAAAAAATAGCTTCATTAGCTGGGAATAAAACCTGAGTTCATCGTACTGTGGTCTCTTCTTTGAATTCAGCAAAAACAACACGATTGTTTTACCTGAATTATTCGTCCCTTTCTTGCGCGTCTCCTCATTCCAGTCACGTCGTGTCCGTGAACGCAGCATTCAACCGCTCCTTAAAGTTACGCGTTTTCTTTCTTCTCTTTTGTCTTCTTTTAATTCCACGAGTGTAAAGTTTACCAAAGTGTGTTTTCTTCTTTGCTGTCAACTGTTAGTCCCTTACAAAAGTACAAGAGTAGCCCTGGCAGTAGCGGACTCCTGAGAGCATGAGGGGAGGATGCAGAGGAGGCTGCACAGAGGAGGGGGAGGAGGAGGAGTGGGTGGAAACTTGCAGCCAACAGAGGGTTACCAAAGTAGGGTTCAGGGACCTACGGAGGCCTCTGAGTGGGGGTCATGGGTCTAGTCAAACTTTGGGCTTGCACAGTCAATCCATCTATCAAGGTAATGGACAATTTATAAGAGGTGTGTCAGACAAGTTTCAGGACTGCTGTCACAAAAGCTATTTTTCAAATCCAAACTACAAGTTTTCCCCTCCAAAGTAATCTCCCTGGAGTCTAATACATTACCCCAGCCTTCTCTGCCATGCACTCCTGGAAGGTTTCTTCCAGGATCCTCCGCAGCTCCGTCGTCACAGCCATCTTGATGTCGTCCACGTCTTCAAAACGGGTCCCCTTGATGACCCCCTTGAACTTGGGGAAGAGGAAAAAAATCAGCTCCAGCACAGCGATGTTCATCTCAGCCAGGAACTGTGGGATGCTCAGGGCGTTGTCATGGTGACGCAGCCACCACTTGTCCTGCCACAACTCTGGCCTCTTCTCGCGAAACAAACGCCGCAGGATCTCTTTGTAGACGTGCTGGTTGATCGTCTGAAGGGTCGTAGTTTGTAATTTGGGTTTGAAATATATCTTTTGTGACACCAGTCCCGGAACTTTTCTGACACACGTCGTATGTAAAAATAAAACAAACAAGTATAGAAACACTTGGTTGAATGTCTACCTACAATAGGGGGAAAAAATACCACTAGCTTCAAAGGAAGAAGTGCATAAATGTGTTATTTCTGCATTAAATCAACTATAAGAAATCCCAGTTAGGTAACGTGTACATGTGTAACATTTCTCACTACTAATACATCCTTTTATTACCAATGCCATCTTTACCAGGAGTCCGTGGTTTATTAAATAGTATCCTTCAGGATTAAAGGTTTGTGTCTTTGTAAAATTAAGCCACATGAAGTCATTGCAGTAGTACAAGTAGCTGTATTGTTTTGACATATAATTTTTTTTAACCAAGTGAGACAAAGCACTAAAAGGACATAAAACACTGTCAAAGTACATGTATAAAGAAGAAACCCCCAAGTCTCTCCGGAGTGCAAATTGTATGTGTTACACAAAATACAAGAGCAAAGCTTGATGCAAACATGAGAACAAAACATGTCTTAATACAATAAAGAAACATATACAGCAGAAAATGGAAATAAAGTATTGCATTCGTTTTTACACATCGGCGTACCGGGCTGCTGAATATTGACACCCTGCATGTTTATATTAATAAGAAAATGCAGACGAAAACTAATTTGGTGGCATCTGACAGATACAGTACAACAGTGAAGGCCTGGCAAACTTCAGCCAGTTTCTTCTAATTGTGTTCATACACCAATAATGATGCTGCTAAACTCTACATATTCTGATGACTGAAGTCTTTGCTCCAGGTCATGTGTCAAAAATATCTTTAAAGTGCTGAGACACAAAGTCTTACCAAACTCAGGAAGGAACCTCTGATACATCTCAGCACCGGCTGTGAAGAAGACTGTGTGAGTACAGGTGCATTTCGTGGATGGCTACGCTAAAGCAGTCTCTACAGTGTTTGCTGTCTGTGATGTGAGGCTACAAAAAAATTACCCGTGACCCAGCAGGAGGCTTATCCTAAAGTTTTCTTAATGCCAACAGTTCATTTTCACTGTAAATCCTGAAAAAATGGTGGCAGTACATTGTAAATAACAACAAACATGCGTTACACCCAGTGCGGGCTGCCGTTGGACAGCCCACCTGGAGCGAGGTACACAATCTTACTCACGACTCGATTTCTAACAGCACTGTGAGTGGCGGCTCTGTCTTTGGTTAAGATTTCATTGTGTGTACTGCTGTCAGAGCCAGCTGAACTTCTACTCTCTCCTACGCCCTGTTGGCTCCAGGAGGAGGACAAGGACTGCAGGGCAGAGTGGAGCTCGTCTCTGGCAGACATTACTGTCTGAAGACAGGGAAGCTGCAGGGACGGGGCCACCGCTTCCTCCGTAGACAGGCCGGTGATCAGCTCGTCAAGAGCCTTGGCAGAAGAGGAGATCAGCTCTCTGCAGCTGCTTAGGTCAGAACTACTGTCTTTTCCTGGAAGGAGGATGACAGACTGATTAGTAGAATCCACAACAACAAAAACCTGGTACATTTTGACTGAGGCTTTTGTTCACACACCCAGTCACAACCATCCATATTACTGTGTATGACAATAGTATATAGCAATCATACATAAAAAAGTAGCTTAAACATATGAATTACAACATTTTGACTCATTTCACTTTTAGTGCTGAACATTTTCAGTTTTATTGCACTGGAGTGGTGCATTTACAGAAAAAACCATACTAATGAATTAAAAAAGTGAGTGACAAAAAGCTAGAAGAAATATTTTTCTTTCAGCATGCTGTTAGTCTCTCATTCTTGTTATCCAGGGACATTAATAAGTCACTCTGAATAACACTCAGCTAAACTCCCAGGCTATGTGTGAGTCAAAAGCTTCACCTCGCAAGGTTGTAGACAGAGAGGAATGCAGCTGTCTTATGGCCTGATTTAACTGGAAGAGTTTGGTCGATGTAGCTCTCAGTCTCTGCAAATGAGAAGCAGAGGCTTCCTCCTCCCCTTCCTCCACCTCCTCTGGGTCAGATTCTCTCTCCTGTTTGCAAACATGAACACACCCCGAAAAACGGGAACAAGACAGAGTAAATAAACAGTACGAAAGGGAAGAGCATACCACATAAATGTTTATTTAACAGGGTAAGGCAGACTGTCAGCTACAGGGCAACTTTGCACTTCTTTGCTCAAAGGTACATCAACAATAACTGTTGAACGAGCGCTGCTTAAGAATTTATCTCATTGTGGTCTTCTATAAATCCTTATTCCTTTGTATAATTAATGGTTTTTGCTTAAATAAAATATATACATTTTGCCAAGAACAAGGGCAAAAATGTTCCTATGATTACATTTTCCACATAAGGTGTGGTGACAATACTAGAACTTTTTTTTTAAAAGCTGTGGTTACCATTCAAGTAGGTGTTGAAACCACTATTCTGCCTTTTCTGGAAAGATGGCAGCTATAAAGTCAAACATTTCGGGGTTTAAGTCTCTGCTACACCGAACACTCACTGCTGCATCTACATCCATGATCACACCCGAGTCCAGAGCTGCTTTACACGCCTCGCTCAAAGCACGCCCCGAAAGTAGCTGTTACAGGCTATAACTCAGGTTTATTTGGCCACAATAACACTGCGGGCAGCAAAATGCTCCTGCTCTTATATGTGTCAATTATTGGTTTTAACAAAAAAAAAAAAAAAAAACCCTGCTAGTTTGTGTGGCTAAGATAACGGCAAACAAGCCTGTTAGCTGTGACTTATGCCACTTCATTCAACACATTCATTACGTGAACGATCGTCGAGGGATGACTGCAGAGAGATAAGCTTACAGAGCATTGAGCTTTACAGGAGCAATAAAGGCTGAGTGGCATCTTTAACAGGGCTGTTGTGGGAGTGGGTATTAATCTGTAACATTTAAGCCTGTGTCAAGATAGAACATTGTTTTTAACCTTTACATATCCAGCGAAGCGTGGCTGAGCGTGCATTCTGCCTTTAGTCCACGGTTTAAGCAAGTGCCAGCAGTTTTTGTGATAAAGCCGCAGATGCTTGTTCCATTAATCATTACTCTATTTTGAGCATTTTTCAGTTTGAGCTGAGCAAACTAGAAGATGAAACAAACCTATGGCTGTCAGTAAAATGCTTGTGGTGCTATAGAGTGCATTTCTAGTTAATAGAGGCACAAGCCTTTTTAATTTCTGTGAATTGTGGCTGTTACTTGGTGGAAAAAAAATGTTTTTCTCACAGTATTTTGCTTCAGTGATAATGAACAGCATGAAATCTAAGTGCACCAATTAAGTCGCACATGGCAAGTAATGTCCTAAAGAGGTGTTCTGGGGGGGGAGACTATGAAAAATATTAAGATTTAGTTTCCTAAATCTTTAACAAAGCTTTACAGAAAGCAGAAAGTAGACATTTGGCTTAGTTTGTAGCTGCTCGTGTAGCTGAAACTCACAGAAATATGGTAAAGCATGTAGCTCTGCAGAGCACGAGCCATGTCAAGCGTCTTGGATTTTAGGCTCTGCAGGACCTGTAAGTAGAGATGACAGGCATTAATGGTAGCAACTCATAAAACTGCACTTTTATGGAAGTGTTACCGAATAATGTATTTGTAACACTGGTAATGCCAAATTAAATTACAGCATGAACAAAATTAAAAGGCATAACATTGTAAAAGATTTACAGTCTTACTGGGTTTCTGGGGTAGGCCAGCTGAGCATCTCTCAGCATGTCCCTGGTGATGGTGAGGCTCTCCTCTAAGAGAGAGCGGACACCCTTGTTGGTTCCCTTCAGTAGACAAGTGACCACAGATTGCTGAAAAGGTTAAATAATGTTTTTATGATCATATTTTCAACAGTATTTGTCTGGTAGGTTACCAAAGCTACAAAAAGCAACAAACAAAACCAATAAGGCATCCCTGATGCTCTGGAACAGAGTACAAGGTCTTTAGTTCTACTGATGCTTCAAATAAACTTTCTCTCTGGTGGACCTCAGACTTAGTTTGCCATCACTGTGATGCATTTTCTCCTAATCAGCTTATACACTATGCAACAATACAGACATATCAACAGTTGGCCATCTTTGCTGTGGCGTGTTACACAACATTTCCCCGAAATCACATCCTGGCAGGCAAACTTTCTCCAGCATAAGGAGTCTTTCAAATTGGAAATTTTTGTAGGTGAATTTTTATGTGTCTGCTTCAGTCATGCTTATTATTACTGCTTCTGATATAGCCAGTGGTGGTTTTGATGGGATTCTGAGAAATGGTTCTAAGTTCCAAGCATTTCCTTGCCATTTGTTAACACAGCATGAGATACCACTTGCAGGTAAACAAATCAAACATGTATTCAGATCATTGACTCCCCACCTTTAAACACGATCCACACAGCTAATTCTGCATGCTCCGGTATGGTGAATTGGGGGCTTGATTACAGTGGACCCCAGAGCCTTAACAGAGATAGGAGTTTATTGGTGGTGTTACCTTGCCTGTGGCCTGAGCGCCCAGCCCCACGGTGTTCAACGGCATGCCTGTCACTGCCGCCAGGTGGCCGACTGCGAGCAACGCTGCATCCAGGCACTGACTGCTCTTCCTGCGTGCCTCCACCACCATTGATGTGATTTCAGATTCACAACCCTGGATGGGGAGAAAAATGTTGCTCCAGTCAACATCAAGTCAACATAAACAAACTGACAAACAGGTTGAATTAAAATTGATTTAATAGTGAATCAATGCAAGTAAGCCAGCACAACAGTGGACAAAGTCTGAAGGGTCAGTAAATAAATTAAAATGCTTCAAGATATTAAAAATCAGGATTGAGAGGGGAAAATTGTGTGTTTAGGTGCTGAGACTGGTAAGGAATTTAGATTTATTTTCCATATATTCATGTTCTGTTTGGGGCTCAAGGTTGAGAATTCCCTCTGCTTTGCCATTTCCATAGACAGAGCTCAAACAGCTCAGAGCTAAGATCCGTCAATCAATGCTCTGCATTTTGATTAGCCACCCCGTCTCCAAACTATGCCAAATTGAAAATCATTTGTCAGCTTAGATTTTACACTCTTTTTAATTTATTTATATACTGCAAGTGCCAGAATAAACCCAATATCATGTCACTGTGTAGCTTTTAAAGCGTGTTAATTTTTTGTGTTTACCTGAATAAGCATCTGGAAGAATCCTCCCATCTTCTTGACTTGGCTTTTGAGGTCCTCGGCGATGGTGTAGAGCAGGCCGGAGGAGGGTTTCACACTAGCCAGCCACTGCATGGTAACAAACACTCCGCTCTCTATGGCGATGGTGGCCTTGACCAGCTCAGTCTGGGCCACCGTGTTACAAGCGAACACTGCAGGAGAAAAGGCCGTGATTAAAGTTAGATCCAAATAAACCCACACACTTAAACAGAATAAGAAAGAAAGAAGCTAATCCTGGGCCTTTGAGGTGAAAAGTTTATACTGAAATTGAATGGATTGGAATTTGTGTTTTTGTGTAAAGACAACAGTTACAAAAAAATAATATGCAAAATTACTTTGTTCTAGTCACTACCTCTGGGCAACTATTAATCTACTGCCAAAGAATGAAACACTAGCACAAGCTTGCTACTTCTGTCACGTATAACAGACTGAAATCTAGTTGAAACTCACCGCTGTCCTGGCTGTCGTCATCCAGGCTGTCGTACAGGTCTGATAACCTTTGGGACGCCGTGTATACCAAGTTCAGATCAGAGATTAACTTATCTGCCATGCTCTCTTCTGTCCCACTACAACCACGCAGACGGGCCACCGATTGACCAATCAGCTCTTTGCAAATGCCGGGCATGGCGGGGTCTGTGGTGCTGGAGTGGGTGGAGGGAGGTTTGGTCGCACCCATCAACCCTGGGCCAGGCAGACGGACGAGATGGTGTGAACAAAGATGACTTCATCTTAGAAAATGTTCTGGCATTGCTGTGTCATAATAAATGTTAATTGGCCATGAAGTCTAGTCTATTAGCCGGTATTTATTTAACAACTGCAACACTTCATCATCATGAGTAATTCCCCACATTTTTAATTTGCATAACAGAGCACATTAAATAACTTGGGTCCCTCTGAACATTAAATCTGATTCCTGCAGGAGCATACCTAAACTTAAAAGCAAAAGGGATATTTACATTACACAACACAGATAATGGCATTTTTCATGTTAAATATTCCCTTCTTGATTAGATCCAAACATTTGCTTGCATAGTGCCTTACCAGCAGACTGCGAAGAGCTGTTGTGGAGGCTCTGAATCGGATGAACCCGGATCTCATAGAGACGCCCTGAGATTCTCCTGCTCTTCAGCAGACTCCTGCTCCTAAAGCCAGAAGCAACCATCAACCAGAAACTGTGAGTACAAAGCCAACACCCCGTATTTATATTTTTCTTAATCATTTAGTTATTTCTCTCATTTAGAATAACTCAGTAGAACCAGGAGGAAGTCATTATACTCATTACAGCTCAAGGTTCGTTTGTCAGTTTGTCGTGCCAACATTTTTTTTTTTTTCCTTTCTGTGGTATTCTTGCCATCTTTTTCATTTGTTTGGACTTCTGGACAGCATCTGTGTGCTCCTATGTGTTTTCTGGCACTGTTGTAATGAAGGTTTAAACAGACTGTGACTACTCATATTAATGTGGGAATGCATCTTTGGCACACATCAGCCATTCAGGTTAAGTTAATTTGATTCAAAGTGTTATGTTGCTGGGAGTTTTGTTAAACTTGTGCAAAAAGAGAGCAGGAGAATAATCTTCACTTAGAGGTGAGAAAGTCAGTAAACAGTAATGACTGTGGTCATGAGGCGTAGGAACAGGTTTAATGGGGTCAGGGAGAGAAATACGATGGAACCACAGACCCTGTGCCATGTTTCATTTGGCTGGGTGTAATGGTAGTTTGGGCACCACCAGGAGTGCTTCACAAAGAATAACAGCAGAAGGGGAAAACGTTGGGAGCTCTGCATGTACAACAGGTGCTGCGTGTGCATGTTTGGGTCATGGGTTGTGGAGCAAGAAACATAGGGACCCTTCGTCCTATTTCTTTTTCTCAACACCTTGGCCTGGCTGTCATGGAAATGAAATGAACAAAACAGAACAAACACAATGAAGAGGGAAATATTCTGTGGACAGAAACTTCCCGTCAACTTTTCTTGAAAGAAAAAAGGATGGGGTGAACGTCAAAAATACGTGCCAGGTTGTAAATCACACTGTTGGAAACTAGCAGGACCTTGTGAAAATAACCAAAATCTTCCAAATGGTTAAACAAAAATGATTTTCCATGTTCCATCCGCATACTTTTCAACTTTCCATATACATCCTTTTGCCTAACACATTGTTCAAATTAACAGAGTTGAGCAGGAGGTCTGTGGATTTAAGACACACATTCGGAAAGCAAAAGCGTCACCCATCCAAGTCCAGACAGGGTTGAACAACAGCAAGGTGGACACCTGTAGTGAGACAGCCCCGTACTTATCAAGTTTTTTTTTGTTTTTTTTCCCTGCCATATTTCAAATCATTGACAAGAATACCAATTAATTCCCCAAAATCTAAAATGTAAGGTCCCGGAACGAGGGATTGATGGATGGGAAGAGAGAGGAAGGGCTGGATAATTACCTTCGGCGAGAAAAGGAGGAGGTAGAAGCAGAGGAGGCCGATATATCTTGCTCCCACTCATCATCAGGGTCATAAAACACATCGTCATCTTTAGAGGCGGAATCCCCCTGCGGAGAGTAAACTACTGCTGACATGCCCGGTCTCATTTAGTCAACTTAATGAGAAAAGCACACCAAAGTGAGGCAGCATCCCTCTGTCGGGCATTAAACAACCCATTCCAGACTGTAAATAAGGTCAAATGGCCGGGAAATTGGAAATTGAGTGTAAGCTGATGTCAGGCTTTGAATATGCAAACTGAGGGAGCGACAGCCTGGCTGACTGAATATGATTCACGCATCATACATTATCTCATTACTGGTCAAAGTTTTAAAAACCAAAGCCGTATGCACAAGCTTCCTGTCCACTCACTGCATATTCTCCATCATTATGACATCTTTAAGGGCATAAACAGCTCACTGATCTTATTACATTCAGGAGAATTCTGATTATGTGCAGAAGGTCCAGTCAAAGTGTCCATTATACATGTCACAAACAGACTATCACGTCATCAATTCTCCTCATTTTAGATAAAGATCAGCCTGAGATAATCTATGAAAACTGGCTGGAAAACACCCTGGACAAACTGACAGCCTCCTTACAATTTCTAATTTATCTTATCTGCAAATCTCCAGGCAATTTCCACATCAGAAATCAGGTCTATTTACATCTTATCAGTAACATTTTAATTGGTCATGTGTTAGCGATATCAATGAGATGCTCACTTGTTAATGTGCTGTTCACATCCTGAGACATTTATTCAATCAAAAGAGCAATGACGCGAAAGGCAAACCTGCTCGATGTCCCTCATGGCGGCCATGTTGTTCTGGAACTTGTCCAGGCTCCAGAAAGTTGAAATTCCCAGCTTTGTGTTTTGAACCCGCACCTGTGGCAGGCCACCTTGCTGCATGTTCTCATCGTCGGAGCTTTCATGTCTACGACAAAGGAGAGCAAATTCATTGTTGGCTAAGCTTAATAATGATGATATTTGCTTGCAAAAAAACTGGCCAGTGACAGATATTTCCATTTCTCTGAATTGTAGAAAATGAGAAACCATCGCAGCAGCCACAACGCTACTGATTCTCAAAATCAGTGCAAAACCTCATTGAGTTTATTGATCATTATTGTGTTTGCAACCTGAATAAGCTTGTCTCTTCATACCTGCTGAAGACTGTGTGTTTCCTCAGTTTAGCGCTGATTTTATTGGCTTCCTCAATCATCAAGGACAACTTCATGGCATCCCACTGTGGAGAGACTGCGGCACAGAAATTAAACATTAAAATCCCCGTAACCAATAGTCCTGAGTGAGAAAGCAGCTTTACTTAGTAGCATTAAACTGGATTCACTTCACAAGAACAGTTTAAAATCTTGTTACTTAGGTTGCCCAGAAAGAAAAGTGAGCCTGCACTTAGTTTGAGCATGTGACATGTAATTCTGAGATCCCAAAAACTGATCTCTACATTCTGCTGATGGGGGTACAAAATGCTCAGCCTTACACCTTACATTGCAAACTTATCACTGCAGGTATAATGCCTAGCGCTTCACACAAACACCAAAATAAATGGAAAAAAGAAATAGCACGATAGTCAGTCTCTGCAGCTCTCACATCTACGCCTGTGACTGAAAAGTAAAATGAATAAATTAGGGATGTCCGATAGGCCCGAAATTAGCATAAAAATGTCTGTCAATATCGTTTTTTTTGCCTGTAATGAAAACCGATAAAACAATGCATGGATTTTGACAGCATTTACCAAATGATGACGACATCAAACTGCGCCGTGAAGCGTGTAAACAAGTGTGGCTGCAGTAACAAACGTATCTCGGTACATATTGGAATTGGAAATTGAGAGTTGGACAATATCGGCATATCGGATATTGGCAAAAAAGCCAGTATCGGACATCCCTAGAATAAACTCTTCACTCCCCTGCTCTTTTTTGACTGACACAAATATGTAAGTTGTTGTATGGACACCTGTATAAGGTGAAGAGGAGTGTAAAGTAACAGATACATGTTGCTGTTTGTTGTCATATTAAAAAAAACATTTACATTGAATTCAATGCACAGCAGTCGTGCAATTTAGTGAGATTCAAGTTTCTACTTTGCATTGTATGTAGTTTAATCACCATCCACGTTAAATGTTATCACCTTACAATAAATGGCATATTAAATGTTCTATAGCCTATTTGTCTCCTCTGCTCCTTCTGGGCTCATGTCCACTTAGTTGTTATTTCAGGTGCTGGCAAACAGATTTAATCTAAAACTTTTGTCCTATGTGACAAACCCCACCCATACGGAACTCATTTGCGTGAATTTCAATGCTCACCAACCAACTTCAAAACTCTCACCGTTTCTGGTAGTGTGGTTTTCCCTTAAAATTCTTTTCTTTTGCATCTCCTCCAGCTCTTTGCTGATCTTTCTCTTCTCCGCCTCCAGGGCATCAACAATCCTCGCTTGGCACACTCGATGCTCCTCCATAGCCTGAAGTGAATCGTGGTAATGTAAACAATATTAAAAACCATCAGGCCAAAACATTTTGCCTGAAGTCAAGCTCCACCACGGCTCAGAACACATCCCAAATGCCCCATTGGTTAAACATGAACCCCGGTTTCAGGATATTTGCTTAAGCCTCTCAAGTTCATTTTATATAATCAGAAATCATTAGAATGAGCAAATGAAGGAGATGATGTCATTAGCTGTTATAGATTTACTGAACTCTGACTTCTGAGGATCAAGGGGGGAAAAAAAAAAAAAAAAGGCTGAGTGAAATAAGATCTGTTTAACATGTCACACTTCTCTTTTTATAGATAGAGCAGATCGACCACCCACTATGACTGTAGGCCAGTTTTATGTACTTAGAGGAGAACACAGTGTCCTCCTGGAAACATTTAGAGTGGAGTCATCAAATTCTCAAGTTATTATCCATACTGTACCTCCGGAGGTCTGACATTCTACCCGACGTAGTTTTCCATACTTTCTTAATCCATGTAATAAACTAACCTAAAGGCACATTATATAGAATAATGAAGATGGTTTTACCTCTTGATTACCTCCAATATAAGGGATTATATAAGTTTCCATTTTGTGTGCTCAAGATACTGTTGATTAACTCATCGGTGGTAAGAGCTCGACATTTAATTGAGAAAACTTAACATTTTAGATATTTTAAAGATATTGGAAGACTTTGTTGGGTGCATCAAGCAGAGATGATCACTGAAGAGAAATATTCTTGAGTGTAGCACTGAGTTCTGACCTGGGCCTCCATGTGCAGACGCAGGCGTTTCTTCTGGGTGTCCACCTCTTGCTCCAGCTCCTGCTTGGCCATCTTCAGCTCTGCCATTTGGCTGGCCACTCTTTGTTTGTCTAACTCTTGCTGACGCTTACGGTCAGTCTCCTCATTCTGAAAGAATGGCATGTTGGTATTACTCAATACTGGTTGCATAATTTGACAGGGTGTGGGGACAGGCAGAGGTTTAAACTGTTTGATAGTTCTGTAATATTGCAATATAGCGCACAAGATTTAAGGAAATATACGAGATGTGTCAGAAAAGTTCCAGGACTGGTGTCACAAAGCATATATTTCAAACCCAAACTTCAAACAACCAGTTTTCCCCTTCAGACGATCAACCAGCACGTCTACAAAGAGATCCTGCGGCGTTTGCTTCGTTCAGTGCTCGAGAAGAGGTGAGAGTTGTGGCAGGACAAGTCGTGGCTGCTTCACCATGACAACCTGCTCACAATGCCCTGAGCATCCCACAGCTCCTGGCTGAGAAGAACATCTCCGTGCTGGAGCAACCTCCCTACTCACCCCACCTGGCTCCGTGGGATTTTTTCCTCCTCCCCAAGCTCAAGGGGGTCATCAAGGGGACCCGTTTAGAAGACGTGGACGACATCAAGATGGCTGTGATGACGGAGCTGAGGAGGATCCCTGAAGAATCCTTCCAGGAGTGCATGACGGCGTGGCAGAGAAGGCTGGGGAAGTGGGTTAGACTCCAGGGGGATTACTTCAAAGGGGAAAACTTGTAGGCTGGATTTGAAATATAGTGTTTGTGACACCAGTCCTGGAACCTTTCTGACACACTTTATTGGTTTAAATTTGTATTTGTTTATTTCGTTTGGGAAAACCTGCATGAAAACTGACTTTCAATAACTGCAAAGAAGTACAGGCAATTGGACCATTTTTTCGTTCAGAAAAGAATTATTTTAAGTCTTGTTTACCAGCTCTCTCTGCAGGGCTCGGATTCTGTCTTCATAAAGTGCCTTCTGGTCAGACAGCTCTTTCTGAGCCACCTCCTTTGCCATTTGGATTCCCTGCATCATCTCCTCTTTTGCCTTTAAATGGGCTTCTTCAATTTCTGCCTCGAGCCTGGGACACACAAAAATAGCTTAAAGGGAATTCTGATTTTCATTATTAGTTCTCAAATACAGTGCTTGAAAAAGTGCTCTGGTATGGTGGTTTTATAGCTTTTCTCTGTCCAAAAGACCTTTATCTGGTGCTTTTTTCACTCACTGTGCTCTTTGAGCTGCAAGTAGCTCATTTTTGGCAAACTCAAAGTCTTTGTGACCGTCGCCTGCGCCTGTCCAACACGATACCCGCTTCCCAGACTGCACCTCAGCAGGATGATTGAAGCGGAAGTAGTGGTCTCCACCAAGAATCACCCTGTCGCCCTGGAAGTCAGACAAACGATGAGAGGAGTGGAATTGACAACAATAAAAGCATTTTAAAAATGCTTCAGACAGACAGGATATTGAATTGGATTTACATGGATTTATACTAAAAACTCATTGCCCAAATTTTAAGTTAGAAGGCAACGATAAATGTTGAGAAGAACCAAGAAAACGTTTTGCTCTACTTACATGGTGTAGGACAGTGGAGTCCGAGATGAGGTTGCCATTAACAAAAGTCTTGGCATTTTCCATAGGAGTGATGCTGACAGTGTCATGGATGTTAGATATGACACTTAAAAAAAATAAAACACATCTTGATATTAATTTAATTGCCATTTTTGAAATGTAATGCAGATAGGAAATTAAATGTAATCGTCAAATATCTTTAAACTATTCCTTGGTTTAGTTATTTTCATGTATTTGGATTCACTTCTGTCACCATAATTCCTATTACTTTGGCTAAATACGCTTAATTAGATTATTCAAAGCAATAAAACATTACATGGTTTCCACTGAAAAGTAGTGTATTTTTCCATACTCACTATTATTTTTCTTACTGCAGCTATTCCCTTTTTTTTAAATAAGCACACATGCAAGACTGACGCGACTGCAAACGGACTACATAATATTCATTCAACAGAACAAAACGTCATTGTTTTCACACCCATCTGGGGATTTGTTCTCACCAGTGCTGGTCTGCAATGAGAGCTCCAGTCAGCTGGATGTCATGGCTGGATCCAGATTTGAGCTTGCCCACTGTTGTTCGACCCTCTTTGATCATATAAAGAAGCATCTCGGACAGCTGAGGGTCCTCGTTCAGATTCACCAGGTTGGGAAGACGGTTGTCCACTTTGAATGTCACGCCTGCTTTCTGTTTACAGAGCAAGAAATACTTGCAGTACTTGTCTTTGTGCTTCTTATCGAACACAGATGTTTTTGAACCCAGACATCTTTAGTAGAGCTTGTTTCAGTGTTTGTTGACTTAAACTTTAAGGTTAAGCAGAGTTAAAAGATTACTGTACTGCTGCTCACATTACAGTGAACAGTACTGTACATGGTACGGTTAAAGAAAAATGAATTTAAATAAAAGGTTATGCTGAAAAAAAAAAAAGAAAAAAGGTACCTGCAACTCTTTGGTCTCTTCACGTTTGCGAATTTCTGCTTGCTCAAGTTTCTCTCTCCATGCCCTGCAGAAAATAAAATATATAACCAAAAGTTGAATCACCTATGATCAAATTCAGCTATCATCTTCTGAGACGGATCCCCTGTTCACTTACTTCTCAACCTTCTCACTGTCCAACACTTATATGAAAGAAAAACATCAAGCTTGCAAAATGAATAACTTTCTATTAAATATTTGACCTCAGTGCTTGTATTTTCACCCATAAAAAAAATGTGTAAATAAAAATAAAGAACGAAATCTTTGTATGTTAGCATCAATCCAATACAATAATATGAAAACTCAGCAAATACATGCGGACATTGTTGCAAATTACTGTAATATAAATGGAACCATAACAGGGAGTGTGAATAATCTCTTTGCAACTAGAGAAAATGGAATTTCTAGGTCATGTCAGATTAACACCATTAATAATGTTGTTGCAGTAATGCTGACCGGTTGGCTTCAACCATTTCTCTCTCTTGCTGACAGAGTTTGCTCCTCAGAGCGGTGATCTCCTGCTGGAACAGCCTGACTCTCTCCGGCTCGATGCCCTGGGAGCTCATCTGGGCCGCTCGCAGTTTCTCCACCTCTGCTTTCAGCTCTGTACAAAAAAAAAGTTTTGCCAAATTGCTGAGATAAATGTGGCAGCTGTGAGCAAACGTCTATATGAAATTGCAGGGAGTTACATAAAACTCCCCCAGAGGACGTGAGGCCAAAGAAATATTCAGATTTTGTCAGTGAACTGCCCAACAATGTCACTTATCGAAGACAATTTACTGAGCAGCATTGACCTGATTTGTAACGTCTGAGTCATATTCACTTTGAGTGTCTCACACTGACAGGCGACGGGAGACAAATCCACGCCAAGAGCTCCCCTTAGTGCTAAAAACTTCAAACAGCAGCGCGATCGTCTTATGAAAAATAATACTTGCATGACAGTTAGCCGCCATGTGCAACTGACAGTGCATAAATATGGCCTGGAGGCAAGGTTAGGGCCAGGCTTTAATTTCAACTGGATAGCGCATGAGCTGTGATGGATAAATGGGTTGACAGGAGGGTATGTGGGACAGAAGGAGAGAGAAAGAGATCAAGAGCAAGCCACTAACAGAAAGACATTCGCCATATAAAGAAAGAGAAAACAGACAGAAACAAAGAGATGAAGGAGGAGCTAAAGTACAGACAGCCAACCAAGACATATGAAAATAATTAAGCTGCTGAGGATAACGGGGACTTTCTTGTTCTAAAACCTCATTTTGTACTGTGAGGCTCTTTTAATGCACAAATACTGACGACACACTGGTTGAAAAGCCACCTTTGCTTTTCCTTGTGAATAAGGTTACACAGGTTTTGTGTTGTTTGTGTAGGATGGCAGCTGCTCACAAAGAACCTCGACATTTTTAAGGAAAATATGTATTTCTTGAAGATCAAAACTGTTTTGTCAAGGTAACAAGGTTTTGTTCGCCCTGCTCCCCTTTTCCCAATTACTGATGTCGCAGGCTACATTGGCCAAGGCTGTATCTTGGCCACAGAATGACTCAAAACACACAACAGTGCGCATACAGGGTCACAAACATACTGAAAATACCAAAATATTAGTCTTTATTATTTAATACTACTATTTAGGGGAAGATAATTAAACTGGTTATATAAATCAATTAAACTAAAATGATTAACTCCAACATAAAATAACACACACATCTGTTGAAAGTGTGTGTAATGGACGTCTGACCTCTGATGAGCTTGGCATTGGTGTCCTCGTTGACCTTGGCTATGTTAATGATGGTGCGGGCCTGCTGGGCGTAGCGCAGAGTGCTTAGGCTCTCCTCCACATTGCTGCCCGCCGGGCTCAGTGTCGCTATCATGGCCGTCTTGGAGTTACCACCGAGGCTCTCTTTCAACAGCCTGCAGGAGAGAACAAATAGGACTCGGTCGAGATCACCCTTTTCAAAACTGAAAATGCTGACCAGTTAACTACCACGGTTCAAAAATAAAAACAATATATAAATGTGCCTCCATTCATAATACAATTCAATTTACGAATTCTATTTTAGACTTCATAAGTACTGTGAATGTCTGTATGTTTTTAATTGTTCATAGAAGTCTATCTTAAATATGCATTGGTTTCACAGGACTCTGCAGCACGACATGAAACGTGCTGATGTTTTGATTGCTGGTTTATCCCTTTTGCATGTGTTTTTTTTAATGAAAAACTAATAAAGAAGGGTTCCAAAAATAAAAAATAATTTGCACAGTTCAAACTGTTTCCTCACCATGTAAGCACAGACTCCCTGTATGGTATGAAAACCTTCTTCCTGGTCAGCGCCTGGTCTGATAAGGCAGAGATGACCTTTCCAAGTGTTAGCAGGGATTTGTTGATGCTTGCGCCCTCCTACGATGACACCGAAAAAGTGCTCAATTAAACTTAAACTTTGTGCAAGATGGAACATTTTTAGAATTGGCAACCTGCACAATTGCAAAAACTCAAAGCGCAACTCAATGAAGTGGTTCATCTTGAATTATTAGCCGCCGTAATCAGACAAACAAGATTTTCATGATAACTTTGGTTGTTAACACGGCAGCAGTTGGTCACAATGCCAGTACGAATACAACACTTCTCACATACTGTGTAAATAACCTGCCAAAGGTTGAGCAAATAAGTATTAATAAATCTTAGAGAAATCTGAGTCTAGTAATCAATTCAGGATACAACTAATGATGATTGATTAATTCCTGCAGACCACTGGCAGGTTATTGCTTAGGTTTTAACATGTCAAAATGAAAAATGGCAGGACACAAAGTGATACCTAACAAAGACAAATAGCTGATACCCAAAACACAAAGTTACTCACTTAGCAATGAAAACGGTAAAAGCAAACTCTCACATTTGAGCAACAATAACCAGTGATAGTAATTTGAATGCACAGTGTGTGTACCCTGAGTCGGTCTCCACTCGTCTGAGCCGAGTTACATCGCTCGCTGCCTGCCAAATCAACCAAGTTGATCCTGCTGGTGATACTGTGGTCGTGTTCCTCTCCCTCCACAGATTCGGTCTGCACACAATCACACACATGATAAACTTTCAGCTGAAACATATTAACATAGATCTCCCTTACAAAAGCAAATGCTAATGGTGGTAGAGATTGTATCAACATTTTTGGCTTCATTGTGCACCATTCTGTTTTGTTGTTTATAAAGGTTGAATGCTCTGTCACATATGAAACGGTAAAGTCAAACCAAGCGGCCGTACCTTAGTCTGGGTCATGACCAGGGTGAACACAGAGTGAGACCTGGAGCTCTTGTCATTCATTCCTGTAGCTGCTGTGGCTCTCTGCTTGTTGCCCAGCTCCAGCCAAGCCTACAAAAAGGACACGATAAATCAATATACAATTATCACGGATTCTCTCAGTGTGAAATCTCACTTGGAGATCTTTGATGCTCAGTATTCATCTCATCGGTGTGCTTTTCAGCGCACTTAGAACACATTAACATCAAGGCAATTGCCAACGCCTGCATTTACCTTATGGGCTCTACTTAACACTGAGGCCTGACTTGCTCGCTCATTTCAACTTGTTTTTAATGTGCTAAGGATTTGAAGAAGAAGACTGACAGCAGGTGCAACCTACCTGAATGTCATTGTAAGAGCTCACCACATTCCTGTGAAGAAATAGCAAGGTCAGCGATTGTGCAGAACATAGCAGTCAGAAATGTTCATCTGAACTTTGGCCTTAAAGACTAATACAGCAAAAGAGATGTTCAGCAAAAGAAAGAAAAGGCTTTTCTTACGCAGAGAGCTCAGCAACATAAGGACCGTGGACTGGGTGCTCCCTCACCCTCAGCTGGAAAGACAAAATCAACCAGGTTTTATCTTGACTCTATATATTCACAAGTTATCCATCCATCCATCCTCTATACACCGCTTAATCCTCATTAGGGTCGCGGGGGGGCTGGAGTCTATCCCAGCTGACTCAGGGTGAAGGCAGAGGACACCCTGGACAGGTCACCAGTCTATCACAGGGCTACACTTAGAGACAGACAACCAAGCACACTCACATTCACACCTACGGACAATTTAGAGTCACCAATTAACCTCAACATGTTTTTGGACCTTGTGAGAGGAAGCCGGAGAACCCGGAGAGAACCCATAGTGCACAGAGAGAACATGCAAACTCCACGCAGAAAGATCCCTCACAGGGACGCGAACCAGCGACCTTCTTGCTGCGAGGCAACGATGCCAACCACTGCCCTACCTTGCAGCCCCATGTTTGCATTATGCACCATAAAATTTGTTTCCACGAAACTTCAACAAAGAAAATGTCGCAACCAATTTCACTAAAAGCAGGAAACCTTTTTTTTCATACGAAATCCTTAAATTAGGATAGGTTATGTGCCACAGTTGCAAGTACAAATAATGCACATTTAAAATATGCCAGCAGTTCCTTGATTTCTGGAGTAAAATTCAATTAGTTGCAAACTACTCACAGGCATTCTCCTCTGGTTTGGTTCATCTCTGGTCACTAGCAGGTCATGGATCTTCTCATTGTACACTTCAAAGTAGCTCATCTCTACATGGCATTTTACCTGAACACAAGAACCCAAATTGATCATCTGAGTCATACAAGCAGACTGAAAAGACAGTTAATGCACACATTCCAGGCTTTTAAAAAGGTTGAAATGTTTTCTGAAGAAAGCCTTTCGATTTTTCAAGTAAATCCTGCTTCGAAAAAGAAATGGTAAAAAAGAGCAATTAAGTGGCAATGAATGCCTCAATGTGACATGTTACCTCTTCATTCTCCATGGAGGCCAATCGAGAAAAAAGTTCCTGGCAGAAACGTGGAATAACCCCAACCTCTTCTTCAAAGCCCATCATGCTGCAAAAGAAGCAATTTAAACAAGTTTAATGGCAGTTTAAAAAAAAAAAACATGTCAAAGGTAGCATGAATCTAAGCATAAAAAACAAAACAAGAGCACAAAATGGAAACGGATTCAACGATAAAAGGTGACTGTGATAAAGTGAAAAGAAAAAGGCTCACGTATAGGATTTGCCAGAACCAGTCTGGCCGTAAGCAAACAAGCAGGTGTTGAATCCCTCAAAGGCCCTGAGCAGCAGAGGTTTGGCCAGCGTCTCGTACACCGTCTGCTGGCCGGCAAAGGCAGGATCTCTGTCGTCCACCGAGCAGAAGGAGAAGTCGTATGTGAAGGAGTAGGTGTTTCTGGAGTCCGGATGCTGGACGACCGTCTCCTGGCCATTCATGAAGATGACCTGTGCTGCCTTCTCTGCTTTCTCCCTTAAACAGAACATGTAAGGGACACACTTTCAGAAATGTGTTGTTTTTTCCTTCCTGAAAGTATATCTGAGCACCTACATAAACTGGGAAATGTGCAGTATTTGGAGTTTGGCTGTCATTTCCCCAAAATGAAATTCCTAAACAGCCACAATTGACACGTGCACACAATCTGACAAAACTACACAGTGTGTTAAAATCTAGGAGAGGTGGATGTGTGTCTGCAAGCTTCCACTATTGATGTTCAGCTTAACAATCAGATCTAAGGCAGCTCCAGAGGTATCAGCTGTTCATTTGGGAAGCCTGGGTCTGACATGTGTCTGCTCTTCACCATCAGCTCACAAACCTGGCATTGAAAGGACGGACTCGGACAGCCACAGTCACTGCACTGTTCTCCATCTTAAAGGAGTCCTGCTGCTTCTGAGTCTCACTGGGACGAGTTAGGAGTCGCTCAGTGGCTGCTGGAGCAGTAGCTGAAGTCCTGGCCTGGCTGAGGTCTCCCCTCTGAGCTGAGGTGCTTGTGGTCCTCCCCTGCAGCACGGTGCTGGGTTTGTGCACACCTGCAGACACTTTGCTGAACCGAGGAGTTGGAACAGGTTTAGCGTCTCCTGCTTGCTGTGCTCGAGGTTTGGGCCTTTCTAGACTTGCAGATTTGACTAAAACAGTTTTGGGGACTTCTTTCCCTGCCAGTCTCTCGAACACGTCTCTCCTGGCGGCGATTTTCTCAAACGGGGTCTTTTTGGTGGGGGTTTTAAAGGTGTGGGGCTGCTCCTCTGGTTGCCTTGCTGTGGAGGAAGAAGAGGGCGTCTTGGTGTTGGCCAACCTGCCCTGTGTCTCCACAGCAGCCTCTACTCTGTTCCTTGCAGCAGTTTCTCTTAAACTCGTGGACCTGAACAGACCGGGTGTCCTGCCGTTGGGTTCACTGAGAACTTTGGGTGTTGCCTGCGCGCCGCCGACCTTCTTATCCATGGAGGGAGTCCTGGTCCTCCGCTGCAGGGTCAGCCTCTTCTCCGGCGCCGGTGTGGTGTTCTGGCTGCTTTCCGTCATGGTTTTGTCCGTTGTCTCAGCCCCGGTTTTCCTCCTTGACCTCCTCTGCAGCGTGAGTCGGCCCCGGTAGGGAGTGTGCTGCCCGCTGCCGCTCTTTGACAGCGCAGAGACGACATAAGTCCTGTTCACCTGCCGGCTTTTATCCGACGACCTGCTGCTGTCCTCACACACAGACTCTCCGGATGATACCTCACTTCTACCCAGCGTTGAGTCCGTTGCTTTCCGCTCTCTGCCGGGCGTCCTAGCCGTCGATGTGGACAGCAGATGGTCATAATAAGCGGTGTGCTTCCTCGCCTGTACGCTAAATATCGACATGGCTAAAAACAAGTGACCAACAGTCAGATTAGCTTGTTAAAATAAGTTTAGCTAGCACTCCGGCGACTCGAGCTATAATACACGACATTAAAAAAAACATGTAAGACGAACGCAAAAACGATTTGAAATGTTAAGTAAAAGTGAATGTATGTCCATTCGAATAAAATGTTAGCTAAACACAGAGCTACTTTTGTTTATTATCGTCTCCTCCTCGCTTCCGCTGTCGCCCGCTACAATTTCAAATCGTCTCCGTCTGTGGCAGCTGATTGGCTGAGCGCTCGGTGGTAGTTACGTCACACCGTGGCTGAGACGTGCAGCTCCACCTGACGGCCGCTAGAGGGCAGCAGGAGTGAGGAAATATCAATGCATGGAAGGGATGACCTCATCCCAGCCCAGAGCAAACGGAGCTGGAACCAGTGGAGCCAGTGTGCCACTCCTGTTTTCTTCTCTAAAATTAGCACGCAACCGTTAAAAATGATGTATTCACCATAGCTTAGGAACAATAAAAACATTTCCCCAAACACCACAGACTGTGAGCTCACGAACAGAACCAAAACATCAGTGCAAATTCTGCAGCTTCTAATGATGGAGAGAAATACTTCTTAGTAGCCATAAATTAACCCTGTATTTATTGTCCATAACTGTATTATATGTATTGATCATCAGGCACAAATCTATAGCTGTATATAGTAATCAAACTTATTTTTTGTTCTTTAACTTGCTGCCCAGTTTAAATGCATTTGTGTTTTTTGTGTCAGTATTTTGAGAGCAAATTTTTTAAAAAAATAACATAAAACAAATGCAAGGCAAATTTCCTGTATGACTATATTAACTTGGCCAATAAAGCTGACTGTGAATTTAAAAAAAAAAAAAAAGTCTTTAGAGAAAAACAGAAAGGGGTCTTTCCTTGTCAAATGTCAAAATTTTAAAACAATTTCTGCTAGACCATCTCTGTTTTGCAGTATTTTTTTGCATAGAATTTGGATATTTATAAGAATATTTGGGAAATTTTAACTCAATCCTTCAAATACTTTCTGAGATAATGTTTGAAAAAAAGAAGAAGAAATAAAAGGGAAAAAAAGCCAGCAGACCCATTTTTTGTACATTGAAATTGGAGGCTGTGTTTGCGTAACATCTCAGGAACTACTTGGCATAAAAGCCTGAAATGTTCACAATTGTTTCTCATTATACTTTTGCTTCAGAATCTGTAAAATTGGACAAGTAGATCCAGAAATCACCATTGATGGTTGAGTTGAAATATGAAAAAAACAAAACACAAAGCTGTCATGAAAAGTCCCATTCTTAAACACACATTAACAGAAACATTGACAATGCAGAAGTCAGCTAGTGACATCTTATAAACTACATATAGTTCATTTAAGTCTCATTGAGGTATGTTAAGCTGTACTACAAAAATATTGCTAGATAGCCCTATCAAAGCAGAACAGAGTCCTGCAGTTTCAGGTTCTCAAAATATAACCAAGAAAATGTGTTTTTATTATGGGCATATTTTTCATTTTTAGAAGATCAGGGATGGTCAGGCAGAAGGTCCCTGATGACTTGAGACAAATTAGTCCAAAGGGGACCCTGGTTTAAGATATTTATTTGTCACAAATAACAGTGAGTCAGTCTTGGTTTGCAAAAAAATAATAATTTGTACGATGTGTGAGTGCCTTGCTTGTGAAATGAAGGATCACTTTAATTTAGTTGAGTACACAAATGATACAAAACATACAGTCACAATGCACAAAATCTCCATCTATTTGTATTTTCAATGAAATATACAAACTAACATCTCCTGAGTACATAGAGAGCGCACTTTTGTTATTTCTTGCGGCGGTCATGTTTCCGTATGATGTCTAGGAGGTTGTTCTGGGTAACTAGTTTGTCCTCATGTCCCATCTTGGTTTTCTGTCTTTCCCTCCTCTGCTGCTCATGGAGATGGGGTGAGTTCAAGAGCTGAGGCGGCAGGATGGACCCGGTGGGTTTGACCCGGTTCACCACCTCCAAGAAGAGTCGCTTGTTGTTGTTGTTGAGGAGAGTGATGGCCGTTCCCCTGTGTCCCAGACGACCGGCTCTGCCCACCTGAACAGGAAGAAAGAAAGATAAACCAATATTCAAGCACAATAATTCTGGAAATAAACATTCTGCCATTTAACTCTATGTACAGGATTTATATGATTAGCAACGAAGAATTCATTTTAAACTCATAGTTACTTAAAAAAAAGTGCATCACATCACAACAGACAGGAGTGCTGTGTGATGTTGCTTCACTGACCTGGTGGACGTACTCATCCATTGTATTCGGCATGTCAAAGTTCACCACCAGTCTGACGTTGACTAAGTCCAGTCCTCTGCCGAGCACACCTGTACTGATCACCACCTCAAAGTCTCCATCCAGAAGACCCTGAAGACCAAACAGAGCAAACATTTCATTATCTGACTGTGATTTATAAAGCACCTTCTATTTTTAGAAAAAAAAAAAAAAATTATATGACCTTCACGGATATTGTTCTTACATTATAATGGAGAACCTAAAGTTTCCCAAGATACCAAGTACACTACATTTAACTACTCAGTATCTCTCTCAGGCAAGTATAAATACATGTGTCCTAATAATCCAAATTTATGGTTTATTAGGATTAATTCTGCATTGTTTTGGACCTTTTCTAATTAGATAAACTGATCCCTACTCCTTCGTTTTCTTGATTGTAGGGTTTTTTTTACCTAAAGCAGTCGTGATCTTGAAAAAAAGAGCTCATGTGGTCTCAGAGAATGAAACTGAGTGAAATCAAAACTTTGTTCTTTCCTCTTGCATGAATACAACAACATCCTTTTGGATGTAATTAAGCAACATAAGGCCAAGTTCCAACTGCGTCTGTCTGTCGTCTTCGACCTACAACTAATCCAGGAGCAACATTCTTGGACACCAAACATGGGAGCGCTGTGACTTATCCGCTTGACTGTGCGTGTTCTGTCTGCCACCGGCCTCACCCTGAGGATGCGGTTGCGCTCCCACTGGCTCTTGTCAGAGTGGATTGCCACGGCTTTGAGGCCTGTCACCTTGGCGACCGCCTCGCACAGCAGATCAGCACCAAGTTTGCAGTCCACGAACACGACCACAGGAGGCTGGTACAGCTTACTGTCCTAGAAAGTCAAGAATGAGCAGGTGAGAGGTTGTCGTATTCCACAACATTCAGTACAGTAACTCTGAAACGATGTGCATGTGTGTCACTGTGCTACAGGCTGATTCCCAACTTTCAACCTCCAGTTGATGATCGTTATGACTCTCCAATCAGGAACACACATGTTGGAGGAACAAAAATACCTGAGTCCTTCACATTTATCTGTTTGGCTACACTTGAGGAAAGTGTTTTTATCAGTAGATGTAATCGGTTAACTGTAACGATGTGTGCTGTAACACATGAGTGAAAACTTCCCCTATTATCTAGTTCAAATTCATTTCTTGCCTTCTGATATCTGGTAAAAGCAGGAAAAGCTTTACACAGCCTGAATATGTAAATATACCTAGAAGTCTTAGTCTGGGGCAAAAGGGCAGCTAAAAGATACAGGGGATTCTCACTGCTCTGAGTTTACTGTGGTAGTGACAAGTGGGGAGAACGTGTTCTATTAAGTCTGAGCTGAAAGAGTTGCAACATATGAAACAGCTGTTTCTGGTAGAGTCGTGTCCACTTCAGAGTTTTGGCTTTCTAGGGATGTCCCCTCCAAATCCCAGCGTACCAGCCCTGCAATTTCATGATATAACCACATACACACACCCACTCACTTTTCCCTGTTCAGAGAATAACCTCACTGTCATGAATATTTCGGTTGAAAAACAAAATAACAACCTTGTAACATCCCCATAAGAAAAAGGCTCCTAATACTCAAACTATGGCCTACCAGCACTTTTTCTTTGGGTTAACTAAGCAGACTCGTCCTGCCTTGCCTTGTATAAATGGTCTAAGCCATTGCTGGGATTCCTGGAGTGAGGCCATGGCTCTGGGCCCACCCATTTCCTCCAGACAGGGGCCGGGGCAGCAGCAATGGCTGTCTAAATATGGTGTAGTGGGGAGACTGGTCTTTGGAGCTCGAGGAATTCCCACTTCCAGTAGTCAAGATAATAAAACACCACGCTGGTACCAGTGCATGTGAAGACTGAGCGATAAATAAACTGTAATTTGTGAGCTAAAATTAAAATAATAACCCAGCTTCTGTGTTTATCTCTTCCAAAGCACTTTTTTTGTGTTTCCAGAGTACAATTAGAACCGGTCTTACATAAAAGCTAAGAAAACTGCTGACTAGTTAAAGACAGCATATAATGGGGCTGCCGCTGTAGCTCAACTGGTTGAGCTGGCGACCTATGTGTCTATGGGGGCTATAGTCCCCAATGCAGCGGCCATGGGTTTGAATCCCTCACGGCCCTTTGCTGCAATTCCTTCCCCCAATATTCTCCCCTACTTTCCTGTGTCTCTCTCGACTGTCCTATACAATAAAGGCAAAAAATGCCCCCAAAAAAAAGACTTAAAAAATAAAAAAGACAGCATATAAGCACTGTACATGGGTTTCCTGCAATATTACAGTCACAGTAAAAAAAAATCAAAACCTCAAGTCTATAACCTACATTGAGAATCTCAAACAGCTTCTTCTTCTTGGAGGGTTCCTCTACCCAAAGCAGGATCTGCCTGACGTTGGCACACGGCTGATTCTTCTCACCAATAGTAATACGAACAGGGTCACGGACAAGCCGAGCGGCTAGCTCCTCCGTCCCTTTTGGGATGGTGGCTGATGCCAGCAGAGTCTGGTGTTCCTCTGGGACTTGCTCCAGAACCTCCAGCACCTGCTGCTGGAAACCCATCTTCAACATAGTGTCGACCTACAAGACACACCACAAAAATTCCTGTTTTAGGACATTTCTCCATTTCAGAATTGATTTTGATGAACAGCACGGCATGAACGGCATTTGGGAGATTTATATTACGTTTGGCAAAATTAAGGCAACTGTTGTTTGGTCATCATAATAGTACATTTAAGCAAAAGTGATATAATTTGAAAATGACTAATTCATGTTTACTGGAAGATGCTCATTTAGATGCAGAAAACCACAAAGAGCTGAAACTTTACTGTCTTTGTTGAATGCATGTTGATCTGATCAAAAACGGAGAGCCGTTGCTTTAAATTAAACACAGTCTTTCAACCTTTAACCCTTTATAGGGCACTCCTTGAAATACTTGTAAAATAAAAATTTCAACTCTAGGGTTTTATTGAAGGATATTTCCAAAATATTATTACTTTTGTGACTTTAAAAAAAAAAAATTAAATAAAGTTGCAAATCAAGATGAATAAAGTTATGGTAACTCGCCCGTCTACGGTTAACAAAAGGGGAATTTTTAATAAATGAAAGAAAAAGTAACAAACTGCAAAAAATGTTTATTTAGAAACATTTTAGTTTGAGGTAATCATATTTACACAACCAGTAACAAAGTCTTTATAAAGTTCATTTAGTCACATTGTTCTTGGGGTGGTGGTTTCAGCACTAATCTCAAAAAGTAAATCAAAGTGGAGTTCAATGCAAACCAGTAACGAAGCATTTATAAAGTGCCTGGAACATAGTGACAGTTTTCGTAATGTCGTGATATTGGCTCTAATATAAAAACTAAATCAAAGTGCCCATGGTTCTTCAGCCTCAAGAAGAGGCACATGGCGAACATATTGAACGTCTAAGGAAGTTACCAGATATGGTCACTTGCCCCATAAAGGGTTAAATTTCACATTTTCTGAACTTTCAGCAAATCTAAATTTCAAAATGTTGTCATACCTCATCAACAACTACAACCTTCACTTTGTCAAGCTGCAGTGCCTTCTGCTTCAAGATCTCGATGAGCCGCCCGGGCGTAGCGATAACAATCTAGAAGATTAAGAGAAACACAATGATGTAGAACATTTATAAAGTCAAATCATGTAAAAGCCATTGCTTTGACCGGGAGAGGAGAACCTGACTGTCAAAACAGATACTGTACTTTGATGGTGCTCTTGAGGCGGTGGAGCTGCGGGGGAAGCGGCATGCCCCCCACCAGCAGTGCGGTCCTCATGTTGGGGAGCCCCATCACCAGCTCCTTGGCCTGTCTCTCTATCTGGATGGCCAGCTCTCTGGTGGGGGTCAGGATCACAGCTACTGGGCTGCACACACTGTGAGCTGGTTTCTAAAAATAGAAGTGAAGTGTTATGGATTCCATGTCTACTAGAAAGGTTTTCTGAATAGTGAAGTAGTATTCAGAATTTATTTTCTGTGAAAAACTTGTTCTCCTTGAGAATGCATTTATTTATTTGGCTTTTTCCTCTGCAGAAGGAGGTCAGTGCTCCCTCCAGGGCAGCTTCTCTGTCTGCTGGAGGAGTCTAGCTCAGCAGGGCAGCTGTTTGTTACAGAAGTCCTCTGAATCCAATCCCACCTACTTAACATGCAAATGCAGCATCATCCTGCTTAGTAATCATAATAATTTGAATAATTCTCCTGGCTTCGTAGGATCTTTGAGATTTTTCCCAGAAGAATAAAAATAATATGATGTGTGCATTCCATACTGCAAGTCACTTGAAAAGTTGGTGATTAAGAAACTTAAAACCTGGACAAAAATTTGCCCTGCAACAAAACAACTTCAAGAAACGATGAGCCCTAAAACTTGGCTCCAGGCTTTTTCAACAAAAAATAAAATAAAAAAATCTTATTTTATATCAAACAAAAACACAAATGCTGCATGCAAATTGTTTTCTGTTCTGAAAAGTTAGCTGCTAGCATGTATTTTTATTATCCGAGTTATAGAATTAAGTACTTGATGGTATAATGTACTTTAAATGTTATGTCACACAAACCTTTAACGCTACAATCAGAAGACGTGGAGAAGAAAGGCTGTTAAAACGTTTTAAAAGTAGAAACTGTGATGCACAGGTTGATCCTGTTTGAACTATTTTCCTCTGGATATAATTTCATATTATTCTCAAAGATTTCTGTTAATATTAGTAGGCAGTTTCAGGATCCATCCATCATGCCACTATCTTTACACTACTTAATTTTTACTGGGGTCGTGGGGGGCTGGAGTCAATCCCAGCTGACTTAGCAGGCACAGGGAGAACATGCAAACTCCACACAGAAAGATCCCAGGCGTCCTAACCGGGACATGAACCAGGGATCTTCTTATGAATCAATACTATGTTAGCGGCATTACTGTACCTCCAATGCCCTCACTACCACCGGCAGCAGAAAGGCTACAGTCTTCCCTGATCCTGTGTCAGCGCTGGCAATCACATCCCTGCCGGTGAGACCAACAGGTACCATCTGCATCTGGACCGGTGTGGGTGCCTCATATCCAGCCTTTTTCAGGTTGCTACTCAGAGTGGTAGGAAAACCACAGTGCTCAAATTCAACGATGGGTCTCCCGACATCTCTCCCCTGTGTTTCAATGCCCAGTTCCTTTCTGATTCGTAGCACCTGATCGTCTGTTAGTCTTGATATGAACAGATTTTCCCTGTAGGAGTATCCTGCTTCACTGTCAGCCCCTCCACCAGTGGCAGCTGTTGGCTGTTGAGGAGTTCTTTCATCTCTGTTTTTGTCCTTACGGTCAAACGCATCTGCCCCAGTCCCCAACCCCATTTGCACTAAATGTTTGGCTTTGCATTCAAGACTGCAAACATCATTGTCAGTGGCGTCACAGATGTACTCCCCATATCGACCACACATCACACAGACGGGTTCTCCTGGCTCAGGCCATCTCTGGCTTTTTCTGAATGATTTAACAGGTTCCTCCTCCTCCTCCTCCTCCTCCTCCTCCTCCTCATCATCATCATCATCATCATCGTCGTCATCCTCTGCATCATCTGATGAAGATTTTTGTCTATCTTCATGTCCTGAGCTTTCTTTCAAACATGCAGAGTCTCCTGCTGCTTCTATTGTCTCATCCTGTGTTTTGTCGTCTTCAATGGCTTCCTCCTTCTGAGCAGTCTCTGAACTACTAATGTTAGCCTCCTCTTGACCAACTTTGCGTTTCTTTTGCAAAACTTGGCCTGATCCCTGGGCTGGTCTCTTCACTTTCAAGGCTCTTGGCATAAACATTTTTAAAGTGGGAACCTGTAAACACAGAAAAGCAGATGTAAACACTGATATAAAAGACGAGGGTACGGCACCACTGTTATTATGATGACAGCGACTTAGAGAGATTGGTGGGAACTGGTGTCACCTGTGCTTGTACAACAGAACATGTAAGACTACAGAAACTGCATTGCTATTATTACCAAAGAGGAGACGGAAATTCCACCATGAAAAGAATAGTCATATGTCCATATCAAAGAGTGTGAAACCCTTAAACCGACATTTTCCAAATAAAGAGTATACAAAGCCAATTATTTGCGTATTTTTTTGTGCTTTTAAATTACACTTTTCGAACCGCTATTCGGCCAAAACTTACTCAGAAATGCTGGAAAGTATCTAGGCTGAATGTTTCATATAAACTAGCAGCAAACACGTACCTCCTCGCGTCAAATCCTCCAACGGTTCAAAACATTGCGACGCACACTGATGACGTGTGCTGCGTTGCACGCTGGGAAATGTAGTTTATATTGTTTTTGTCCCCCGTTTGTTATGTGTTGCTTTGCCTCTGTGTGTGGTCATTTTAAAAATAAATAAAAGACCACATGTCTTGTTTTGTGTTTTTTATTAAATATAAAAATATGACACATTTTAGGTTCATAGAAACGCGACATTCTCCAATCTGAGCTCATGTTTTGTATTGTGGGTGTGACTGCAGAAACTAATATGTACAATCTGTGAATTAAATGCGGCTCAGAGAATGCAGTAGTCTGGAATAATCACAACACAATAACCTATAATGTCTACTTGAGAACATGTTGCTTTATATAACACTATTAGCTTTGTTTTTGCTAATTGCAAGCATGCTGCACTCTCCTTGTCGCATTTAAACGCTCATCGGAATTGAAAAGCATAGCTACGACTCAGTCGTTTGGTCTGCATACGCGTTTAATTAAATTATACATTAGCCTTGACCTGCTGTCATGTGGTCGTTATTGTGAACCTTTCTAGTAGTCCTCACAACCCTGAGCAGGAAAATGCAGCATGAAACCCGAACAGCGTATCGTGATATATTTTAATTACAGTAATCAATTAAACCTCAGCCTTATCAAACTATGTTAAATCAATTACATTTGAGCTGACATGTTGCGGGGGGAAAAAATCGTATTTAGTCCCTTTCAACCAAAAGAAATCAAACAAAAGTGTTTTATACCCGACACCATGTGAAGGCACCTTCGCGCATGCGCAGTGCGCAACAAAGGTGCAGGGCTGGAGAGCCTCAGTGCGGCAGGAAAACCGCATCACGGCACCAGGAGACAGAGCAGAGGAGGGAGAGCAAAACACACAGGTTATTCATACAGTAATACATGGCCACGAAAGGAAGAAGCCGACTGCTTCCAAAGAGCCCAAATAATGGAAATATTTCCGTTTTCATTCCAGCCGAAGAGCACTTTTCCCTGTGAGATCCAAGGAAACCCAGCCTGGTCCGACGGAGTCCATTTCAACTGTTAGGGAGCAGAATGGATGAAAAACACCGAGACTAAGCGACTCATTGTGTCAACGAGTCTGAAAAAAAAGAGACAAAAAGCAAGCCAGCCAAGCATTTTATGACTGAAAGGACCCGTGAATAACCCGCGGAAACACGTCTCATCTCTTCAATTTGCAGCCGTTCATTGTTTTCCCACGAAATTCCAGTAGTGGGATGCTTTCTCGTTGTGTTGCTTCACGGGGTTAAAACGGCACAATTCAGGGAGAGATATGGGTGAAGTTCAGGACGTCAGGGATGCGAAGAAGACCTTCGTTACTCCAGCTATAAAGTCCTTTGAGCACTATGACTTCTCCCGAGCTAAAATCTGTTGCAGCCTCACATGGCTGGTGGCCAAAGCGTATGGGACAGGTAAGTCCATGGCTGCACCTCTGTGTGGCCACACACACATTGCATGAATATGTTGAAGTATTTTAATCTGCTGCTGCACGACCTGATGTAATAAATGTGTAATGTGTTTGTAGTAAACGGGACACAGCAGAGAAACAATCCTCCAAACTACAGACTATAGAGACAATCCTAGAAGCCCCTGGAACATTGTGGTGATTTTCCACAAAAGCTGTTCTTTGTTGTTTCTCACTTTGGGCTTTTAGAGAAATATTTTCCTGGTAGCAAAGCAATAAATATTATGCCAGGACAAAAAAAAAAAAAGATGCAACCCATCTCCTGTGTTCGAACCCAGCGATCAATAAAAATGTCTCAAGGAAAGGGAGTATATTGATATATGAAGGTACCCGTCCCAAACCATGTCACCTTCAGGCTGCTGCATCCAAGTGAAAAATAGAAAGACAGGCATCACCCGTGTTTGTTTGTATTCTTTTTACATTTCCACCAAGATACATAGCACACAAAAGGTTAGTATGATGGTCAGTAACCTTCACGAGGCAAGAATCATGTGTGGTTTCAGAAATATTGAATCCTTCTCTTGCTCATATTAATATGATTCTTATAAATGGCAGTGGATGATCATATATCAGGACACATCAAGGATCAAATATGTTTGGCAATGCAGTCATAATGCTGATTTCTGTGTTAAAACACAATTATCTTAAATGGGATGTCGTTGCAGGCCGTGTGTGTCTATAGCTTGGTTGTATACTGAACAATCACCACCCACATCTCCAGCAATGCAGTGAAAACAAAATGATGAGCGAGTCCGATTGTCTGGCTAGTAAGGCACAAGATCCTTGGTTTAAAATAGATTTTAAAACGACCAGATTATCTCTTCAAAAACAAACCAATAGACTGCATTCTAATACAGTATTTCCCACAGGTTGAGAGCTAGATGGTTGGCCCTAGTGGTGAAGAACTACATCCAACACTTGATAGAGGGTGGCAAGATAACATCACATTCACAAGCAATGAATGGGGGGAAAAAAAACAATTTTTGTATGCAAAGGTTTATGATTGAACTCTGTAAGACATGCATTTCCGACCAGACATCCCGAAGGAAAAACTAAAAATACAACAAAACGACAACACAAAAACATCTGTTTAGGTGGGCCATGCAAATGACTTTCACAGGGAGTTGCAGTACGAGGTGAAATAAACAGACGAGAGCTTTTTTTGTTTTTCAGACTCAACCAAGACAGTCACAGCCGTCTGTAAATCTGTCTTAATAAATTGAAAGTGCAAGATCTTTCTATTAGATTATTTTTTCTGTGCGCTCTTCCATCCAGTCCATTCATTCGGTAATTCACTTTGATCCCCTTTATTGTAGTTAATGTAATACTCTCTGCTTAATGTTCACATGGGCTTAAACGCATCGGCTCTGAAATAACAAACGCCGCTCAGTTCGTCTGAGCGCGTCATTCCTTGCCACTGTGTTGTAATATCCCAGCAAACATGAGATCCCTTGCAGATCCTCTGTGTATTTTCAATCAGGACTGAATGAAATGGGCTGATTCCAAAAATACAGCCCTCCAGAGAGAGAGAGAGAGAGAGAGAGAGAGCGAGGGAGGGAGAGCACAAGAAAGAGAGAGTGAGCGGGCTCATTTCCAGATCCCAGCCTACGCCGCTCTGAATACTTCACATGCATCTGCCTCATTACACCGATGCAAGAGTACATCAAGAATATGCAGTCGAGTACATGCAAGATGCAGCCCTCAGAGCAGATCATGTGCTGTCAGGAAATACTGTCACATAGCATAGACTGATGCCACTTTCAATGTACTGGTTCATCTCTGGTTCACAAGACAAGATTCATTATTTAATGCTGGGTTGAAGCAAACAGTGAAAGAAAATAAGTGTAATTATCTCCGCACTCACTTAGCAGCTTTGCAGATGTCCTTGTTAAGGCCTTAAACTCCAGACAGCAGCCGTTCTGCTCTGTTGTCGACAGATGATGAATGGAATACTGTGAAGGAAGGTTGCACAGATTTCCATGCATGAGTAAATGCTTAACTACTACCAAACTAATTAAATGTTGGAAGATTTAAAACAACAACAACAACTGGGGTATAGTTTCTATATATTCTTTGAACAAATGTGGATTTGACATGGAGTTTTCAGTCTACAGTGGATTGTTGGGAGCATTTTCTTGCAGTTTATTTACAGAAGTCTTACATAATTGTGGCAGATGTCAGAATAATGTGATTTTTAATTCCAGGAAATGGGGCCACAACAGACAAACGCTCCTAATGTTGACACTTTCGTTAATTAGCGTTACAGAATTAGGTGCGTTGCAGAACATAAACCACTAAATGTTGGAACACACAAAACGGGAGCTTGAGAAAACTGTGCATGCTGAAAAATAACATGAAATAGAACATTTTGAAATGACCAAAGACATACTGTGAGCTCCAGGGGGTTTGTTCTGTAGCTCAGCCTGACCTCTGACCTCCCTATGCAGGATGAAAGAGGGAAATGTAATTTACTTGTGGGGCTCCATAACATACAAAAACATATAACGCTGATAGCCGCTACTGCTGCTGTCTGCATTCATAACAACACAGAGTCTATCTGTAGATGACCTTGTTGATAATGGTCACTCCAAGCAGGTGATTCATTGACTTTCACGTGCATGTGTTGGAGGATGGGCAGCAGCGGTGGTGGTGAGCATAAAACTGTCCACAGTCCACGTTTTTCCCAGCGTGCACACACACATGCACGCAGGCCGCTATCAGAATTCATATCTATTCTCCTGCTGGTGACACAGTGACGAGCTCTGCATCTGGAGTGGGTGCAAACGCATTTCAATGTTTTCACACAGCTGCAGAGTCTCATTTAAAACCAATTAATCGTGGATTTAGTGTTTTAGTCTGTCGTGGAAAAAAAGGACTTGCCTTTAGCTTGACTGTGTACAACAGCGGCGCCGGCTGTTTTCAAGCACGGGTTTATTAAAATGCTTCCTAGTTCTGCAAACAGTGGCGAGAAAGGTGCTGGACAAAAGTAATAAAAAGCACAATGTTGCTGAATTATTTGTGGACTATCCCCTTGTGGTGGACTTGCCTGAGGTGATGAACACACACACACACACACACACACACACACACACACACACACAGAGTTACATGCAGCCTCTCCCTTTGATGAGGCAGGCGGTGAGAAGGGTGTTCCCAGGGAGCTGGGAGCTGCAGAGATACAGACGAGATGAATCGATCGGGTTCCACTCCTCCTGCAGTTGCTATAGCAACACTGTGGTCTATCCACACATATCCATGTCAAGATATTGTCAAAACATGGCAATGAAAATAAGTAGTTCTGCCAAAGTAGAGGCAGAGAATCTCTGTACCATGAGGGGAAAAAAAAGAAAAATCGATCAAAAAGCCAGATTTGGTATTGGGCTGTCATTACTCTACATTAGTGCATCTCAAGTTCACCAGATTTTTCACTTTTTTTATTCCATAATCTTAATAGAGATGATTTACTGCAATAAAGGGATGACAGATGGGATAAAGTAGCTCTGTTTTTTATATTTTCTATAGCTTGCATTGTAAATCCCTCACCTTTTATTCTGGTTTTATCAGACTTTAAAGTCATTTACCTTCTCTTGTTAGACACTGCTCAATTAAGCACGAGTTAATGATGATGGGAATATGACGATGTAATTTAGAAACAGGCCACCGATTGCCAAAGTGTTAACATCTAATGATTTACTTAAAGCTAAACACAGCAATGCCACATTCTTCTCACCGAGCCACTATAGTTGATTCTTTATTCCTTTACATAAAATCTCACCTCCTCCTCCGAATCACACAGACAGCATCCCAGCAGACTTGAAGGACCCGTTCTACACAGACCAGTACGAGCAGGAGCACCTGAAGCCTCCCGTAGCCAGCCTCCTGCTATCCGCCGACCTCTACTGCAGGGCCGGCAGCCTCATCCTGAAGAGCGACACGGCCAAGCCCCTGCTGGGTCACGATGCCGTCATCCAGGCCCTGGCCCAGCGTGGCCTCTATGTCACCGACCAGGAGAGGCTGGTCACTGAGAGGGACCTGCGAAAGAGGCCTCTGCAAATGGTAAGAAAGACTTTTTTTTTTTAGTGCCTTTTTAATTTGCACCTTGTCAGGCGCCGGGTGTTTATACTGAGCATGTTTTTCTCGCTGTGCACCTGCAACCTGGAATAACCTGCAGAACAATCTGAAAATGTACTCATTTTTATCCTTAGGGCAATTCTGGTTTTTAATTTTTTTTTTTTTAATTTTACTTCCTGCTGTTCTTGTTTTAGTTATTTAATTAGTTCTAAAACTTAAATGCTCTTATTAATGACTTTATTGCACTAACTGCCTTTTAGCATTTTACTGTTTTGTGTGCGCGTATCTTTTATTTTCTTACTCGGCTACATTGCAAATGAGGCTTTTGTGCTTTAATGTACTCCAAGTTTAAATAGTGGCTGAATTAATTAATTAAAAATTAAAGCAAATTGTTATTTTCATATTCCCAGCAGCAGAATTTGACAGCGGACCGTACCCTGAAGTAGTTTAGTGTCTCTGCTCTTTCTCTGGAACTCAGGCATGTTTCCTGCACATCATCTCTTTCCTCATTCCTTTATTCTGTTCAGCTTGTCTTTTGGAGTTTAACCAGGAAGGAGGAGGATCAAAAACAGGAAGTGGTACCTGCATTTACGTATCTATGCTTAAATGCACTCATATAGAAGTGATTCTCGCTACAGCCTAGTAGTGCCAGATACTCTACAGTCAGTTGCATAGTTTGGATTTTACTTTATTAACCTCAAATAGCACAAATAAAACACCTTCACTGAGTCAGCACATGCATCCAAATAAACTGAGCATGAATTTAATAAATCCTAAGAAGTTGGCCTGCAGGCTTAGAGCAGACAGTGATTAGTGCGCTTGTTCTCCCAGCTTAATTTGCAAAATGTTTATCCGTGTGGTCATTCATTTAAAAGTGGCCGACCACAGGGCTTTGGTTCCCATTTGCTTTGCTTTTGTTTGACAGGAGACTGTGAAACCACATTGTCTCCTAATATCTAATAATTGTGGATAATAGCAGTTTCTATCATTCACATTTAATTAAAAAGACAAACCAACACCACTACGACCCGATGAGCACCAAGCAAACACAGCGACAGATGACGAGTGAAAAGGTACAACGAGACAGAAGGGCTGTCTCATATTCACTTCTCCGGTGCAGATTTTTAAGGACTGCCTGGAAATTCAAACCAACAGTTTGAAACGTACATGACGTAGACCTCAAGGCTTCATCTTCTACATGAGAGAGCTCTATACAAGCGTTTTCATAGCTCATCTCTGTCAGTGAAGCCGATGGGATGACTTTACAGGCAGCCCACTGAGTGAGAATGAGGTATCCTCATTATTTTGAGGCAAAATCTCAATAGGAGACTTTATTGCTTCAGTGAACTGCAATTGAGACACGATTAGCACACAGTATGCCTGCAGTCTGTTTGTAGAGTCTTGCTGGTTTTAATTTCCTTTCTATGCTAATTTAAAAGTTATTTAAGTTTTGTTGGGGTTTACATTTCAAACACTTTGTTTTGTGAAGACAACAAGCATTTTTAGAACCACATTGTCTCTCCAAATTAATTTCCTGTCACGTAAATGAAAGCTAAATTACTGCGATTGTACATTTGTAATTTGAAGTATATGTAATTTGGCCGCGCTCTCGAGCTTGTTAACGCAACAGCAGCCGCAGCTTGAACCGTAGGCATGTTTGTGTATTAGAGTCTATCTGTAGGATTACTGCTTTTTTTTTTTTTTCATTTCAGCTTTTCAGCATTTTATAGTTTAATTTTCTGGCCCAGGGCTGAAGAAGGGTTTTTACACTTGATTCTAACCCAGCGCTGGTCATGACTGAATGGTTTTCTAGAGTGTGTGACAGAGCAGGTCTTTGTGAATGCAAAAAAATGAGCTGCCAGAATAGTGTAAAACCACATTTCTCCATTTCCTCCTAGTGCCATCCATTGTTCCATCTTTCACCCCTCTGTCTCTCTTTTCATCCTCTATTCTGGCCTTTTTCACCTCATTTCCTCCTTCCACCCAACGCCCCTTTTCTTCACATCTTACTTTATTTCTCTGTCTTTCCCTCTCTTTTAATCATCCCCCATTAAATCCAATCACTCCTCTTTCCACAATCCCTTATATTATTTTCTTCTTCCTTCCCCCTCCTTTATTCTGATTTAATTTCCTTCTTCTAACACACTCATTTCTAGCAGAAGCTTTGGTTGCCTGTGTGTTCCAACGTTGGTGTTGAAGGATTGTCTTTAGTGTAGCTATTTCACACGTTTTACTGCTAAAAATGGAATCCTTGGTATTTGCAAAGCAGCACATTCAATGTATTTAGAGCATATAGAAGGAGACCTATATGTAGCATCTAGGAAATGCTGAAAGTATATTTTTGGGAGCCTGGCTTGTGCGTGAAATCAATTTGAAATGTTCACAATATAAAGCAGTGATTCAAGTTGTGTTCTAGTAGGTGGTTAAACATTATGAGACACAGTTAATGCGGATTACCTGCTGCACAGTGGATGTGTGGTCGGGTGGGGGGTCGGGGGTCATGTATTATTCAAAGACTCTTGGAGCATCTACTTTGGCTGATGAGGTGACTGTCCGCTCTGTGGAGGAGTGGCGACTCACGAAGAGGAGCAGGAACATGTTAAAAAAAAAAGAAAAGAAAAAGTGATTTCCTCTGAAAGACTTGTGGTTTGATGTCTTGAGAGGTTTTAGCCAAAGAAAAACATCACTGGTTTCATTCTTGAAGCAGCTTGTGAAAGAGACCGAGCACCTACCTGCAGTTGTATCTGTAAGCTGCTCTGGATAAGCGGCGCCAGTAAATACGGCTTCACGGCATTTTAGCTAAGCATATTTTCTCAACTCAGCAGTTTGCATAAGGAGTAAGAATTTCCAGAATAAGCAACTTTAGAGGATGTTCAAGGCAGCTTTAGTAGGTCGGGCAGGAGCAGAGTCAGATGCTGCTGATGTCTTGGTTGACATATGTCATAACTGTGCACATTTACTGACATCTTCACTGGGTTGCCAGATTGACTTTGCTTTGTAGTCTTTTTAGCCCCCCACCCCTCTCTCTTTCTGTCACTATTCTGCCCACTCATCCTTCTGCCTTCTGCCATGTGACGGCTTTCTACACGTGAAGACGCAGAATCCAAATCGCAGTTACCGCCCACTCACTCGCCTACACACATTCTGTATTACTGACTCTCTCCTCCACCTGTAGTGCTCGCAGAGAATGAGGGAGAGATGTGTGGGCGGGCTGACGATCTGAAAATGCTGTTCTAGCCTTACACATTATAGCAGACGTGAAGCACCGCAGCGAGCGCGGTAATAGCTAAGAGCAATTATCAAAAAGCTTTAATTGCTCAGTTTGTGATCAGCACTTTGTGATTTTGGCGACCTATCAAGAGGAACAACTGGCATCACGGAGAATTCATTTCTAAAAAAAATACTAATAAATCTGCACATCAGTTTCTGCAGATTCTTTCTGAGCATCTGAGTGACACCATAACAACGTATAATCTGTGTCAAATTACAGACCAAAATCTAGACTTGATTAATTGACAGCCCCGCAGGAAGTCAGCCTAACAGTCTGTTGCCATGGTAGAGTCGGGATGAGAATGACGTCAAGAGCCAAAAAAGCCAAGGATTCTAGATGGTGAATGAAAATAGATTCAGTGTGTTTGTGTGCCCACACTTCTGATGAGTGTGTGAGCATCTAATGACCTAATTGCACACTGTAAAGTGGTGCAGAAGAGCTCCCCGATGCAAGTCAGCACGCAAACAAGGTGGTTAAAGTATAGAAACAGCGATTCCTGTTCAGTATTTTTATTTTATCAATTGCATTTAGTTTTGATGAACATGAAAACCCTTTTTGCAGCAACGCTCTCCACCATAATCAGACACTGTTAAGTATGGCTACAGTCTAATCTGCAGGATACTTTGTGGGCTCACTGGAGCAGTGACGGTTAATTGCCTTACTCAAGGGTACTTCTGCAGCCCTTTCCCTTCTCTGCCCATATTTACTCTGCCAGAGTTGGCAAATCAAAAAAAAAAGGCGCAGGATGGTTCATCTTCGATTGCAGTAGATGGTACACGTGTTCATGAAATTCTTTCGAGGGACTGAAGCCCAACTCTTCCTGACAAATCAGGGCAGGGTTTCATGCAGTGTTAAATGACAGATGGGCTATCTCACCTGAAATAAACCCCCCTTAACACGATACAAAGTTAATTTAAAAATGTATTCCTTTGAAATTGAAGACTCACGGAGAAACCCAAAAGGTGTCATGTCACACAACACATACTAATAGTGTAATAAACATAGTTATTGTTAGGGCATCGTTTGCTAAACAAACTGATCATGTGATGAGAAAGAACATGGACAGAGCAGTTTGGGTAGTAGTGGGATGCATTTGATGCCAAAAATACACACGGTCTGCTTGACAAATCTCAAAACTCTACTTCTGGGACCTCAGTGTGGCGCGGACTAATGTACTTCCAAGCTGCTGAACTGTGAATGTCATAGCTTTAATATTTGATAAAGCAGCAGTAAATAGGTCACGTTGCTGGTAAGAGTTTCGTACGAGACAGAGTGTCGTGCTCGTCTGCTGTGAGCTGTGAATTGTAAAAGTAAGAAGCGTCGCACCTTATATGGTTTCTGAGGTGCTTTGTTGGCTATATAGGGGATGTCTCTGTGACTGTGTGGTGGAAGAGACATAAAACAGACAGGGTTGTAGTCACACTTGCGGTGAAGAATGCCTTCAAATTTCACCTTTAAAAGCAGTTCTGCTCCTAATGTAAATGTGAATTGAGTAATACTGTGGCTCTGGCTGAAGTGGGGCTTTACAGTAGAAGAGTGAGCTGACTGTCCACTCGTAGATATTTTTAGATGTATTGTCATTTCTAGTTGTGGCGAGGGGGCTGCAAGGTGGTGGTTAGCATCGTTGCCTCGCAACGAAAAGCAAGGTGGTGAGGACACCCGGGATCTTTCTGCATGGAGTTTGCATGTTCTCCCCGTGCAGCGTGGGTTCTCTCCGGGTTCTCCGGCTTCCTCCCACAGTCCAAAAACATGTGGAGGTTAATTGGTGATTCTAAATTGTCCGTAGGTGTGAATGTGTCTGTCTCTAAGTGTAGCCCTGTGATAGACTGGTGACCTGTCCAGGTGTCCCCTGCCTTCGCCCTAAGTCAGCTGGGATAGACCCCAGCCCCCCATGACCCCAGTGAGGATTAAGCAGTGATAGATAATGGATGGATATATGTGGCAAGAAACTGAATCAACTCAGGGCTGCATCTCTACTCAGCTGTCTGCCCTCTAATGCACAAGTAAGATTTGCACAAAATATTTAAGGTAATTGTTTAATTCTAAACATGTGCTTGTTAATTTGACCCCTGCACTAAGCCAGAAAAGAAATATGACCCAGCTAATTGCTGCTATTATATCAAAACACAGGAATGACAAGCTTTGCAAGACAACAAAACCCAAATGGGACATACAATACCCTCTGCAGCAACTCTGAACAAGAACTCAAGCAAGAAATTTCCTCTTGATTATGCAAGAATATTTTCTGCTGCTTTATAATGTCAAGACTTGTAATTATTCAAATCAGATGTCCTCCTACGTAGGATTAAAGTACAATACACGTATCAAAGTGTTCAAGTAATTATTTTTTTTACAATGTTACAGGGAAAAAAAAAACCCCAGCTTGAACCAAGGAATCATTTTTAATAAAACATGTTGATGAAATAAGTCACTAGATAATATGATGTAATAGATGAAACACTTCCGCACTGATTTCAAAAACGGGAATCTTTTTCAAAGAGACCGAATCTCAGCCCCAGTTGGATCTTTGTCAGGCCAAAAGTGCTGAAAAAATGACTACCACACCCACATACGCACTGTTTCTACCAAATGTTGGTTTTGCTGTGTGACAGATGGATTCATCAACTCTCGTGTAGCATGAAGGGGAACACGCCTCCTTCGGTTATTCTCCCTCTCTTTCTCTTTCTGCCTTCATCACAACCCCTATTGGGCAGGCGCTTGGTTTCCATGGTTACACTCTAGTAGGAAGGGTGTTGTGATGGTGTGTAGGTAGGCGCAGGAGTGGGGGTGCTCATGCCTGCATATGTCGTGTGTGCAGTGTGAGCTTGTATGTGCAGTTGTGTGTTCTGTGTGTGTGTGTGTGTGTAGTGGTTGTGAGCACTGCCAGGCTCTGAGGGAGAGAATGCTGAAATGCTGGATTCATACAAGCAGACAGACGGCATTTCTAAGACGCTGCATCACGTGCAAAGACGCACATCCGCACACACACACATGCACATGCAGAGTGCCAAGCAGAAAAAACAAAATCCTTCTCACAATCAAACTGGCTTCCACAGTCCTTATTCTTTCTTTCCTCTGCACTTGATCTTACGAACAAAGACGAGCTGAAGCAGCAGGGTGGAAGGGAAGCCCATCCAAGTACTTTCTGTCCTCGTCCGCCTCAGCAAAGTCACAGCCAGTACGTTGCGCTCGGTGCCGGCGGCGACTCCCAGGCCGTACAGTATGGATGGATAAACAGCGAGCACATTATGAGATGTCATGTGATGGCCTGAGACCTTCTGTACTCGCTGGCATCGGACTGTGGTTGTTTCTGAGATCTCCAGTTATTTCATTATAACAAAAGAATGCTGAGACTGCATGAGGAGTGGTCAGGTGTAGTAGGGAGGTTTCTCTGCTCTCAACCCCAAACACAAGAGCACATTCCTCCAGATGCCTTCAAACAATCCACAAAGGGAAACACGTGTAAGATAAACTTTCTTATCAGATAGAACACAGCTCAGCAGCAAATGATTATTTTTGATGTCTGTACTTGTTTGCCCTCTCTATTTTCACCTGGTTTGGTTTCCTATCGCCAGTCCCAGGTGAAGGTTCTGACTAAGAAAAGACTGTATATAGAACATTATTTTCAGGGAAGTGCAACCTTTCCCAGACGAATGAATAAGCAAGTGCTGTATTAGAAACAGATTGTGCCTGAAATTATCTCACTCCTTTGGCAGGTCCCTACTCTTTGCTTAAATGAATAAAACATTGTCTCTTCTTACAATCTCTGTATTTTCATAATGCAAACAATTTGTGCTGCAACACATGCAACAGCAGGCAGTTAAATGTCTCTTTAGAAAGCACAGACTTTGAACCATATAAACGGTAAATGCTATATCTACTAAATTAGGTGTAACAGCACATCAAGCCTATTGTAGTGTGTAAAAAGAACTTAGAGCAGGGATTTAGTGTTTTATCATTCCCACTCTACAGGTCTACTCTGAAAACTGCGTTTAAACTACGTTTCAAATAATGTTTTCCGTGGCTGCATTAAACAGAGTAAACTAATGATGTAAAATTCAGTCATTGCTCCCTCTCCACATAAGTAGTAGTCAAGAACAACTGATGTGCAGCTCGGAGACAGAGAGGAATGATCCTTAATTGGTACCTGGTAAAACCAAGCAATGCTCTGCAGATAATCTGCAGCAGTGTTCTGCTCTTAGACTGTATTTAAAAGACAGGCAGAACCTCTGGGTCTGAAAAGTGAGTCAAAGTAATTTAAACCTGCATTCTCTCTCACAGCCAGCAGGGGGCGACTGCTCTGCTTGGAAACAGAAGTCTGATTCTAAAGTAGTCTATGCGAAAGTGGCCCCTCCTTTTTATTTGATCTGTTACATCAGTAAACCTTTTCCTCATGAGTTTATAGTCTCAATTGGTAGTTTTTAGTCTTCTTCCATACAGTATAATGTTCATTTTGCAAGTTGTGGTCCCATTTAAATTAAAATAGGAAGGCTAGCAGGTCATGCTGTAGGACATGACTACCTTGTGATTGGAAAGTTGCGAGTCTGCTTTCAAAAGGCCTAGATTGCGATGGACAAATTCCAAACTAGAGGCTTTAAAATGGTTCTCCACAAACCAGTGTGTGATATCAAGGTAGATATCCATCCTATATGTACAGTATATGGTTGTACTTTGTTGCAGAGCCTTGATTAGAGTGCTTGCAATGAGCTCTCAGTTAGTGTTAAATGGAGACTATGATATAAAGAGAAAAGCAGCCTTACCTGGACAGAGACACTGTATGAGAATATAACTCAGCTATAACAGATGCATTATACTTTATTTCCCTGTTCACCCTCTGTGACACTTTCAAAATTTAGCTGCATTCCCACAGGGATTCACTCTGAACACCAGGTACAATAACAATTTTGTTTATTGCTAAATGGTTATTTCTTTTAAATTGTATTCCAACACCAAAATCAAACACTCCTTTATTCCTATCCACACATGAAACCATTTCAACCCAGAGGGCCTTTTCAAACATGATGGAAGGATTTGGAGTGCAGGCAGATCACCAGGGTAGGTCAACACTGGCTGGTAGCCATGATCCTGTCCCTAGATAGTGTTCTAAGGTTAGCTTTGAGGTTTCCATATAATTGCTAGGTTGGTTTTGGAGCATATGGAGGGGGAAGGTATGCTGCTTAAAAGCTCCATTCCCACAACTGATGCCAGACCTCACAGTTGGTATTTTGTCCAAAAGTGTGCATGGGCATGTGTGAAGTTGTGTGCGAGAGAGCATTTTTTTTATAAATTTTATTTCTGTTCACAGTCGGGCAGGCTGTTAAAGTAGTCGTGCCATCTCTCCATTTAAAAAGGAAAAGTGGAGCTGAAGAACAAAACAAAAACAGAAACCTGGAAGTTTTTAGATTTCCAAAAGGTTTTGCTGATGTTCTTGGGAGAACTTTCCAAGTCTAAACTGCAGGTCTCAGTCATCCCTGCAGCTTAGTTGAAATGCAGCTTCAATTGGGAAAAGTCAGGATTAAGTTAATTAGTCACTTAAGTCTTTGTCACTTAGTTCACCACTTTGGCCTTGACTGAAATATCTTGAAAACTGTTGGAGCGATTGCTGTAAAATGTGGTACAAATGTAAATATGCCCTGCTCATCCCTACTTTGGTGATACCCTCGCTTTAAACTTTTCTTTGTGTGAGCTTGCCTGGTGAGCATGTCTTGAGTCAGCCTCATGGTGCTACAGAGTACACAGTGTCATTCCTGCATACTTATGTATATACGAGTACATATATAAGTATATATAGAAAATAATGGAACAATAATGTTAAGAAAAATATCTTCCTGAGCTCATCTGGGACTGTAAATGTCACCCATGTGGCCCTTTTAACAATAAAATGTCCAAAGATTACTTCCTAAACTTTGTTGTATTTTAAGCTTCCCCTCCATTTTAAATGCATGCACACGGAAGTAAAGACAAAAACATATATGCATACGAAAAGCTAAAAGCTCCACCTCACAGCACTGCTTTTTACTTTGCTGCACTTGTAGTGACCTTCAGAGACCAGAGAAAGGTACAGCTGAGTGGTTTTCCATGTCCAGCTGAGTTGGCGTGAAGTTACCTGGAGCTCGACGGATTCAATTTTTAGACATCTGCCTCAGTGTGGAGTCTCTGGGCCCGGACAGGAGAGCTGTGGTACTAAAAGCAGACTGTATTTCAATATTACATCACTCTGGAGCTAATATTAAATCACTGTGTGTGTGTTGGTGTGTGTGTGTGTGTGTGTGTGTTTCCTCAGTCATGTGGAAGCACAGGAGAGTGCTGTGCAGAAGTTTGATGACTGGTGAGTTTATGGCCATTCTCTGCTCCCACTCTGTCTGATGGAAGTTTCTTTAAAAACTTTGGGAGTATCATCAAGTAATCAATGAAACCTTAAATTCCAGTAAAAGTGATCATTAGCCATGATCCATTGCAGCCTTCTAAGCTTTTACTGTAAGTCATGGTTAAGAAATGACCTACGTCCTGATCATTTTAGAGTGAAATAAATTCGTGTTGATCCCAAAGATTTCACAGAAACTCGTTTTCACAGTAACAGTGAGGAGTGTTGTTCATCTTTGTACCTGGGTCTGGCCTCAACAAGCAGCTCAGAGCCCTGACAATGGAGATCTTAGTTTATTTACAACAGACACGCAACAGTGAGGTGAAATACATCACACACTGTCTTTTGTAGGTTGCTGTGGCTCACATTTGCAATTCCTTTGTGCGGTGTTAAATCAGGCTTCTACGGTGGATTTCCATCTTTGCTTTTTCGCCGTGGAGCCGTATTAAGACGAGCGGTGTTTGCCTATTTCCCCGGGTGGAAATACAGAGAACCGGCAGTGTAGCGGTACAATAAAAACAGGATATTGACCGTGAAGCAGCATCTTACCTCTTGAGAAATCTGTACGAGATTTATGGGCACAATCAGCTTAGATGAGAAAGCAAAAAAAAAACGTGTGTGTACGTGTGGTTTTAAGGTCTGTGTATTTATGTCTGCGAGCATTTATTGAATTCATTCATCATATTTTGATTAAGATAACTAAACGTAACCATTAGTAGTTTTAATACTAGCATGGGATTCGGGCAGCATCTTGCAGGAAAAAGGTTAGCGAGGCAGCCTTATAATTAAAATGTCGCCCGTTTGAATCCTGGGAAACAAATCAAATGGAATGAATTGGCAACGTTTCCCCGCCTTTTAACCGTCCAGATACCCCCCGAGCAAGGCATTTGATCTCTGAGCGCACCAGCGGAGCTACTGCCGGCCACTGAGGTTTTGCTGGGCAGCTCCAAGGTATGCTGTGTGTGGATGTGTGCAGCTGTAATAGTATGAAGCAAAGCAGTGCTGAAGGAAAGCATATGTGCTCAGCAAACGTAAAGGTTAGGCGACATGACGTCATGAGATATCACAGAAGAAACGGCTTCATTGCGAATGACAGGCAGGTCTGGTGTAATGAGAGAGGCTGACCCTTTCTTTGGGCATCCTCGCTTTCCTATTCTTCCACCTTTCTTCTTTTCCCCTTTACGCCCAATCAATTACTAAAGCTTTTCTTGCTATTCACTTTCATCTGACATTTACAGACGGTCAGCTGATCCTTCACTGACTGTCCATTTCTCTAAATGTTACACAGCAACTCCTCTTTGGAAGTGAATCAGTCGCTGTCTGCTACATGAACACTGAATGCAGAGGACCTTTCAAGTGGCATTTTCCAGATTTATTCAAATAGAAGGAGATAGTTGTGTCTGTTTTAGTGCAACAAGGAAACACAAAAGCTTTGTTTTAGTCATCTATCTGATCATCTAAACGTTTCAAAGGACAAGTCGGCAACTCGGATGCAGCAAAAACACAACAAAAGAGCCACAACAGCAACATGAATGTTGAATTTTTCTTCGAAATGTTGAGATAATATGAGCAGTACTCCAGCAAGCAACCCACCTCCACTGCTCACTTCATCTATTTATTTACATTTGAGGAGTTTATTTGCAACAACAGATAACTCCATCATCACAAACCTTCAGAAAACCCACTTTTCCATCATCTACCTGAGACATTATCAAACAAACTTAAGTTGTTTGTATTTTTGTCAATCAAACTGAGTCAAATCCACTCAACTTCCATTTGATTGATATTATCTCAAGCAAACAACAAGAAAATATGTTTTCTGAAAATCTACAAAAATGGAGTTATCTGTTTTTTTGCAAATTAGTAAAGTGGTGGATTTTTGTTCAGGGTTGAACGTTTAACTCTTCAAGTAGTGTGTCAAAACGGTTCTGCAGTTCAACCAAATCTTGTGCTGAAAGAAGTTGTGTTGTCACCTCATAAAGTACGCATGACCTCAGTGTCAGTAGCACCAGAATCCAGCATGTGGTTCTCCACTCACCTCCTCCTCGTCCTCCCACACAATAGCATGATGTCATTCAATATCATCACACACTGCGGGTCTGCGGTTTAGTCAACAAGATTAACTCTCCCTGTTGTCATTTCATCTCATTGGACCGCAGCAGATCCAAATCAATATCCTCAGATCGCTCAGCAGGGGGAAGGAGACGAGGAGAGAACGAGCCCTTGGAGGATCTTTGACGGTCCCTTGGCCTTTGTCTTAAATTGGTGTTGCCTGGAGTCGGTCGTTTTGTGGCGGAAACGGAGGGCAGATTTGTAACTGTGCTCTGCAACCTGATAACAGGATGTGTGTGCATTTTGGATGTTTGTGTGTCCTCGAGATAATGTATTGCAGTGTTTGGACAGGCTAAATGAAGGCCAATAGGAAACATCTTGGCAGTGTGTTATTAAATGGGGTTGCTCTGCTGCCTGGTTGCCAGATCGGAGATAGTGGAAATTAGGAATTACGCTAATGTGATGTGAGACAGGAAATTCATTACAGAGCTACAAATACGCTTACAGTTGCTAACTTGACAGTCAGTCTTATCAAGTGTTATTTTATGATGCCATAGTTTGGGGAAATATCACTTCTATATTTTTGTAATTTGTTCTGTTTGTCCCAGCTGCCATCATATAAAGCTCCACCAACTGCTGTACAGTAAGGCAGCGTTTGTATTTTATCACAAAGTTACTAAAAGGTATTACGCACATTTTTTACATGACTAATTCTGGCTTTGTCTCGTTCACCTTTATGACTAACAGAAAATGCCACAGTAGTCTGAGTGATGGAGCGAGCGAGCAGCACAGCCCCTTTAACATCACTTCAAGATTAAAACCTTTTATTACCTCGCTTCCTTTTGCGTAATTTTGTTTCGCCGGATGATTGTTGATCTTGAAGGGGCCATTTTAAGTTCACAGCTGATTAAATGGGTTAGCTCACGGAAAAGCTGCTGCCCAAGTATAAATATTTAGCAGTTTGATTTCTATAGTGCCTTTAGGATGCACAAGGCAGCATAGACGAGCAGAGGGACTGAAAGGTAGGAGCTAAAATATAAAGATCAGACGTACTGCGTGGGCTATACCCACTTGGAAGATTTTCCGCATTAAGCCGACATTACGCGTATGACTAGTAATGACTATAGGTCATTATAATAATGATCAAAAATAGGCTGAGGAATGGCAGAACTCCCTGAAAACACCCTGTTTCATTAACTTTAGCTGCCAAATACCAACATTATTGCGTAAATGTATTTTGCAGCGTCGAACAAGTTACCACACCTTCTTCTGTTCATCGTTTCCTTTACCTCTCACGAAGGAATAATATGCAAATGGTTCTTTTTGGGAATAGAGCCAAAGTCTTACAGGAAGTACAGTACATTAGATGTTTTCTTCGAGTTATATTTTGTACTAAATATCTGATGACAGTGAACTACCCACAGTCTTACGTAATGAAAAGTCCATGTAAGCTGGTCAGAACATACTCACTTAATTACAGCTACAGCACAGTCACACGATGAACGCCACGATATTCTTCTCTATTTTTGTATTTGTAGTTTTTTCAAATTTGAACCCTACATTCCAGGATAATGATGAGCGGAGCAGCATATAATAAGTGCCAGCTCTGTTACTTGGATTCAGAAAGACGTCTTATTCGGGCTTTCTCAAAGGCTAACAGTCGCTGTGAGCAAACTGGGTCTCGTAACAGGGGGATGGATGCACTTGTTTCCAGGGCAACAGCCACAAGAGGAAATTCAGCCGAAGACAGAGGACGAATATGGAGTCCTGGTCCAAACCTATAAACCACGGCTCTGTCACTGCTTTACCCTCCACTTTACTGCAGTAACATGCTAATTCTAGGATTCCTCACTATGTGAACTTTTTCATTTTTGTAAAAAAAAAAAAAAAAGGCTCAAACTTGAACAACTGCATTCGAATTTTCCATATTTGTATTCCAGCTCATACTCTATATCGACTTGGTCGTTTTTCATTCTCTGCCTCAGCAGATCTGACAGATCTTTGCTGTATTTGTTATGCATCTATTATCTTGATCCTGTTGAAGTATCAGATTTTCTCATTGTCTGGCTCTCTCGGTCTGTTACTGAGATTAACACACTGTCATAGTTCGATAGCAGAGCGGATAGATCTTTTGACATCGTGTCCAGGAAACAAATTGGGTTTACTTTCTCATCTATCATGTTTCTGTCTGACATCACTGTTTACACAGCTAAGGTTTTGACCACAGCATAAAAATAAAACTAAAATGCAGGAGTACACTGTTATATTTACAGTTAAGTGACAAGGAATGACAACATAAAACACCTACACATACCATCTTCATTAAATCAGCCACAGCCGAGCTACCTCAAAGCTACTCATTTCCGCCCTCTAATCATTGTTTGCACTGTTTTCTCTTCCAGAGCGCCCATCTGGCAATGATCGACACTCTGATGATGGCGTACACGGTGGAGACTGTGAATGCGGAGAAGGTGATGGCCTGCATTCGTCAGTATTCATCCTGCAACCCTGAAGCTGAGACGCCTTATGACACAGAGGACGCAGTGACCACCTGGATCAACAAGGTAATGGTATAGGTGTGGGTCTGAATTGTTATCCACAGAAAATCCTTTCACAAACTTTACTGTCCCTGTGTTCAGTATTTTTTCCTAGAATAGTGCTCATGCTGTAGAGAAGTTACTAGAGATGACCTCTCTCTGGGCAATTTCACCAATATGTTGCTCATAGAACTTGAGCTCTGAAATTCTGCACTGCACAGTGGGGCTGCAAGATATTTTAGTGGAAAAAATAAAATAAAATCTGGCCTAAATACCATGAAATCTATTCCATAGTCACCACTTTGTCTTCATGGCCTGAGGTTACATGGAATGATGTGTGCAGGTGAACTCACGGCAAATGAGAAAACATCCCACAGGGTACAGTGAAAGTGGGATGGTCCAGTTCTAACAACTTTCATAGTGTTTAGAACTTTAACAGGCTGACACTGGTCATATTGTAGGTTTATATCTGTCAGATACAGTTTGTATGTTACTGGCTGTATGTCCAAGAGAACAGAAATTCCTTACTTATCTTGTACCTGTATTTTGCAGATAAGTCGTACTTATCTTCTGTTTACATATCTGATAGTTTGACTATAATGGCTTTTGAGGGCTGCTGCCTATAATGTTGTACAGAAGCTGGTCTTATAAACTATATTCTGTGTCTATATTCTCCATTATGAAGTATTCTCAGACCACACTGTTGGCGAAATCCACTGGTTTCCTGCTAATCTTAATATTTAGTATGCTCCAAACTGTCGCTGTCGTTTTTTAACCAAAGTACAAGTGAATATAAAGATTGCATCTAACACATAATTATCATCAGAACACAGTAACACAGAAGCAGCACATGTGGCCATATTGTGTCAAAATGAATCAACAGTCACCTTTAACGTCTCCAAGAGATAAATGTTGTTTAGTTGTTGTGTCACGTCAATGTCACAACACAGTCCTGTATACACAAACTATCATTTAACCCTATTCAGGACTTTTGGGGTGTTTTGGACCCCAGGCCATTTGGTTTAGATGACAGGTATTGTGTTTTTATTTTGGAGGGTTTTTTTAAAATATAAAAAGAGGAACATTTGTCATGCATTTGGAACCAAACATACGCCAACTTATCAGAAAATTCATCTAACATAGTATAAAAGTCTGTAATGAATACCAACAAATATTTTGCACATCTTCTTTCTTGGGGTCCAATGGACCCCGAAAGACCTTCTACGTATGGCAACATGAAGGTCCTGAACAAGGTTAATATTAATCCATGTATTATACATGTTGTTAATGATTACCTGTTAATCGATCAGTTGCCGTTATTTATTCAATTGATGAAGGTTATATTATTCGATAAGGCAGAAGACGAGGGATGTGTGTGTCAGAAAATGCATT